>NW_026535850.1:1800000-2072500 GCF_028551555.1 Melozone crissalis | reverse complement strand
TGCCCCTGGATCCCTGGCAGTGCCCAAGGCCAGGCTGGACATTGGGACAGTGGGAGGTGTCCCTGCTGTGGCAGGGGTGGCACTGGATGAGCTTTAAGGTTCCTTTCCACCCAAGCCATTCTGTGAGTCTGTGATCTTATTTTTAATTGATTTCAATTTATTTTAGTTGTGGTTAAAAAAATCCCAAGAGTGGGATATTTTTTAATTGGTAAGGGTTCCAAACCAATTGTGGGAGCAGGAATTTGCTGCTTCCCTCTCCACAGCTGGAACCCTTCTGGCAGGTTTGTGGAGGGGATTTCACAGCTATTTCTACTCACTGGGTAGTTGATTTAGAGCTGGGAAATTAACTGGAATGGAAACTCTTCTTTCCCTTTATGAGGAGCAAGGGATGAGGTCTGGCAGCTGTAGGATTTGCAGCTCTCAGGGAAGAGGGACGATTCAGTAACACATCTATGCAGTGCCTACCTGTGGATACACATATTTTATTTGTCTGAGGTGTCAAGGAGAAAAAATATTACAAAATGGCTTAAATGAAAGCGTGGTTTTGTATTTTTTAAATTGAGTTTCATTTCCCAAATGCAACTTAATGTAAACAATAAGTAAAAAATTAATTTCTCTCGGGAAAAAGCTATTAACAGAATGGTTCTGTTTTAGCAGCATGTGAAGCTGTGTAATTGCTTACACATGTATTGCTCCAGTGTGTGCTCCCAGTTGTTGAATAGTATCAAATTATAGGAATCAAAGAGAATCAAGTATTTTTAAGGGAAATGTCTAGAAGCTACATACTGAAACATGATTAAAATTCAGTATTTCCAGCTTACTTGTCTAAATCAGCAATTTTAATCACATTATTCAAGCCAACCCACCCTCAAACACACTTTTGACTTCAAAATACCCCAAACTAAATAAGACAGAAGACCTTCCTTGAGCAGCTGTAACATTTTTATGTGTCAGTGTCAATCTTTTTGTTGAAAACAGAGATGTTTTTCATGGTTTATTTATTAAAGCAACGCATTTGTCCTGCTGTGCCATGAACCTGGGCTGCTGTGCTGGGTGGGGAGGGGAAATCTCTGGAGCACCAGGAGCTGCTTAAACACATCAGGGCTGTGAGTTTTGCTCTGGGGTTCGGATGCTCCTGGTTAAATCCCATTTAGTGTGCAAAGGAGGAGCAGGAAGGGTTTGTGCCTTGGCTGATGCAGCCTCGGGGATTTGGCTGTGCTGGGGGTGCAGCTCATGAGCACCAGGCCTGGGTTTGGTTTTGTTTTCTGCTTGCTGATTAGACAGATGAGTAATGCCATGGTTGACTCTCACAATTAAAAGGGAAATGTTAAGAGAAGTTTTATAGTTATGTTTTACCCCCTTGTGTTGTTATCAGGGATGCCTTGGGTTTGGGATATTTGGGAGGGTCACTCGTTCCTGTGGCAGCACCTGAGCCCCACTCAAGGTGTCAGGAAGGGATCTCCACCCCTGGGCAGGGAAGGAGGAGTCGATGGACAGAACTTTGGGGGGGGCTAAAGGGTTACAAGATGAAACCTCCCTGGTGTGGGTGAGCACATGGTGGGGAAATCCTCTGCTCCCAGCTCTGTAATCTTTTCTCTATTCCATCTGCTGTTGTATTTCTGATAAGGTTTTAATAAACCTTTTAAATTTTTTGGAAGTGAGTAGCATTTCTCACACTGAGAACAGAAACAGGAGGGCTGGGCCCCCCAGCCCCCGACCCTTCTGGAGCCTGCTCCTGTGCTTTCCCTTTGGGTGATTCCCTCGATGGGATTCCATCCACCTCCTTCCCCTCCCTGGCAGGCTGCTGTGGCTGGATGCAGCTGGAGCTGTGCTGTGCTCCCTGTCATGGGCTGTGTGACAGCCCAGAGCTGCCACAGCCACTGCTGGGGCTGTGACCTGGCCTGCCCAGCGCTGGTGGCACGGTCAGGAACGTTTGGGCTTTGGGGGGAGGCAGCCAGCCGGGCCCTGGCTGTGTCTGCAGAGGAGGGGATCGTCCTCCCGCCTCCCGTTCAGCCCGCGATGGCATTTCATCCTTCAGAGCCTGGCCTGGAAGGGACCTCACAGCTCACCTTGTTCCACCTCCCTGCCGTGGGCAGGGATGTCTCCCACTAGAGCAGGTTAGCATTGGCCGTGTTTTCCTTGCTGGCAGAGCCCTGTCCTGGTGTTGCCCCAGCCAGGGACAGGAGATGTGATGTTGGCCTTTTCATGGAGATCCTACAAACTCCTTTCTGACCAGCACTCCACCACCAGCAAGGGGCACACATTGGTGAGGGCACCAAATTCCTGCAGAGCCCAACTTCTCAGCGGGGGAGGATGCTCCCATAGATAGACAGAGATTAAAGGTCCGGTGTATCACAAATTTAAGGAGTAGTAGGAGGTTGGGATCTGTCCATGGAAAGCATTCCAAGTGTGGAGGAGGCACATGTAGCCTATTCTCCTCTAAAATGGGGAGATAAGCACACCTGTCCTCTCACATAACCAACCAATGCAGCTTCCAGTGGACAGGACTGATGGTGAGAAAGAGAGTCTACCAGAAATGCAAACCTTGTTTTAATAGGAAATCCTCCAAGATGGATTTTCCTGCACTTTCTAAATGCATTTATACCTATTGGATGACTACAGACTTTGAAATGTTTCTGTCTGAATTGTGACAAACATCCCAGTCTTACACAGGAGGGACCAGGTCCTTTGATCAGGGAAATGTCTCTTTGGTCTTGAACAGGGAGAGATCGATCAATTTGTTACCAAGACCAGAGATTTTATCTGTGAGTACATGTATTTATTCTACAAAATAATTACCCTTGCCTTCACTTCCCTTTGGTAGGAGATGCTCCCTGTCTCCTGCAAGCTGTTACTCTATCCCAGGTATCTTTTTAGGTAAAAGGAAGAGAGAAAGGAAAGGCTGAATAAGAAATCCTCCTCATAAGGGGGGAGGGTGAGCAGCTTTGGTCTGTCCGTCCATCTGTGAGCAGCTCTGTGGCTGTTCACCTGCATCCTTGCTGTCCTGGGCAGGCAGAATTCCTGCATTAGGAGAAGAAGAAATGCCATCAAGAGGTTGCAACCAAATATTGCCTCCCCTTCACCCCAGTGCTGGGCTGGCCATTGAGATGTGTTTGTGGTGAACTGATGAAAACCACTCTGAATTTCCTATCTTTTCTGCATTTAAAACGGAAGCTTAATGTATTCTGTGTATTTTTGTTGGCAGATAGTAGTAATCATAAATTCCTTTTAATACAATATTTCCACACCAGCACAGCCTTGATGTGCAGCGTACCTGGCTGTACCCTGTGGGATGCTTTGATTTCCCTTTGGCAACTGCATTTTGTTCTGTCTGCCCCAATCAACAGCAATTCCCCTTTTTCCATCTAGCCTCCAAATCCACTCCTGGTGTGGAGTTTTAGTGCTCTGCTAGGACCTGGGCTAGAAGGGAAGGAATCAGTGTCTGCTGGGCTCAGGGTTCCACCTCCACTGTGGATCAGAGCCAGCCTGGCAGTGGAGGGACACCTTGGGTGGCTCAGGGTGGCAATTCTGGGAGGGAAAAGCAGCACTTCAGGGGTGCTGCTGGATGGGAGGGGGGTCAGTGGTAGATATCCCACTCCTCACTGTATGGGATGGGGAGGAGCTGCTCCCAAGGAGGAGCACATGTCTTCAGTCCCCAGTTCCTCCCCAAGCTGGAGCCGTGCAGTGCTATGAAATAACGTGACCTTTGCTTGCAGGTCAGGCTGTTCCTGCAGGGTCACACATGCGGCTGAACCTGCAGACAGGAGAGAGAGAAGCCAAACTCCCGCACAGAGAATATGGGGAAGGTGACACGAGAGAAGAGAGAAGAAGAAAAAGGTACAGATATACAAGGCTTTGGGTTGGGTGGGCTGTGGGATTCATGCCTTTTATTAGAGGCCAGGTTCCCTGGTACACTCAATTCCTGCATCTTCCAGAGACTTCATTGCTGGGTGAGGAGCTCAGCAGTGCTGAAAGCAGAGGCCTGTCCTTTGTGTCCACTTTGGGATGGCAGTGGAAGTGCCCTGAGAACACTTTCAGAGCACTTCAAGGCTTCTCATGCCACGACATCAAAACAGCTTCCACACAGCCTGTGGAGTTCTGGCAAAGTCTTTGGGTGTTCCTTGATTTGCTGTGTTTGGAGTGTGATGGTTCTCTCTGTGCTTTTTAGGCCAAGCTACTACCAGGAGTCTATCTTTTGGAATTTATCTGCCGCAATCTAAAAACCTTTCTCCCGTACTGCGGTGATGACATCTTGTACTGCAACATGCAAAATGATTGGAGCTTCTGCTCAAACTAATGTTGCCTTAGCTAGGCTGGCATCATGGTGTAAGGATATCCTAATGGTTGATGCTTTGGCCATTTGTGCAATGGTAGGTTTTGGGGAAAGTGACATGAGGGATGAGAGAAAGAGGAAAAAGAGACATGCAGGTCGTTGGGTTAGATAGCCTGTAAAATTTATGCCATTTATTGGAGTCCAGAATCTCTGGAACACATAATTCCTGCCTCTTCCTGAGATTTCATTGCTGGGTGAGGAGCTCAGCACTGCTGAAAGCTGAGACCTGTCCTTTGTGATCCCTTTGGGATGGCAGTGGAGGTGCCCTGAGCGCACATTGAGAGGCGCCTTCATGGCTTCTCATGCCACGACACCAAAACTAAATGTGCAAGGTGGCTTCCTAGAATGACATGTAGTCCTTTGAAATATCTGCAGGCAGTGGTCTGAAACTGCTTTGTGAACCTGCTCCTTGGGGTCAGCTGTGAGGGGCTGAGGGCTGGCCTGAGCCTGGTGCTGTATCCCACTGGGAGCAGCCCCACAGCCTCACGTGCAGAGCAGGCCCAGCCAGAGGCCCTGGAGATCTCACCTGCCCTGCAGCCACCTTTGTCAAGGTGCTGTAAACATCAGCTAGTGCTGACTTTCCCCTTGGACCCCTTGGTTTAGTCACTATGGAGAATTTCTTTCCTGAAGCCCATGGGATTTCCCCCTGGCAGCTGTGATGGGGATGCTCGGGGAGTGTGGGTCTTTGAGGGAAGCTGCCCGGGCAGGGGCTGAGCTCCAGGCCCTGTTGGGCCCATGGCCCCCAGCAGCAGCAGCAGCAGCCCCAGGGCCCAAAGCCCCGTGCCCCCTGCCCAGCACAGGCTGCCCTGTCCTTGCAGCTGTCACCTGAGTGGGGCCCAGGGGCCAGTGGCCGCTGGCAGCAGCAGGAATGCGGGCAGGGTGAGGATGCCCTGGCCTGGCTTTTGTTTCTGGAACAATGTGGGCTCAGAGCAGTGCAGAGCAGGCTGGGAAGCAGAGCCCAGGGCCTATGGAGGCTGCAAGGCCTAAAGATCAGCCCCTGCAGTAGCCCAGAGGCAGGTGGCCCAGTTGCCAAGGCTGTGTTGGCCTTGAGAGCGTGCAGGTGGATTTTGCATGGCTGTGGCCTGCTGGTGGCTCTGGGCCCAGGAGTGCCTGTGGCTGCAGCAGAAAGGGTGGCTGAAGGTTTGCTGCCTGCTTTGGTGGCATGGCTGCAGGGGCCAGCGCTGGGAGAGCCCCCTGTGTGTGAGCTGGTGAGAGCTGAGCTCTTGGGGACAGCGCTGTGGTGCAGGCCAGGAAGAGCAGCAGTGTCCAGTGCCAGGAGTGGTGTCAGTGGGAGCCCCTGTGCACAGGGACCCCCAGCCCCGGGGTGGCCGTGCCAGCACCCCCAGGGACCTCCAGCCCTGGGAATGTGGAACAAGTGGAACCCACAAATGTGCAAAGGCTGCCTGTTCCCAAAGGAATGGCCAAGAGAAGTCAGGTTTTCAAAAGAAACAGTATTTATTTGCCAAAGATAGGCAAATCTAGGATTTACAGAACATGTGTCATTATAACAATTGTTATAACAACAACAATGTACAGAACATATTTACATGGGATCCGATGGGCTAACAATCTTCAAAACGTATTTACAGGAATCTTCTAACATAGTCAACATATTTACAGGAACTTCTAAACTTTCAAACGTATTTACAAGGTATCGGATCTGTGCCATCTTGAGCATGAGTCCTGGAAGAAAGGAAGCAGCAGAGCTGGACTCAGCTGGCAGCACTGGGCCCAGCAGGGCTGGGAGCTGGGCCCCAGGGGCTGGGCCGGGGCTGGCAGGGCTGGCGTGGCCCCAGGCAAGCGCAGGGCAGGCCGGGGCTGGTGCTTGTGGCAGCACAATCCAGGCCCCCTGCGGGCACCGTGTCCCTGAGCGGGGCCATCCAGCCCCGCCCCAGCCTGGTGTCAGGGGACTCAGTGTGTGTGTGGGCAGGGTGTGGGAAGCATCTGCCTGTCTTACCTGTGGGGCTCCATCTTCATCCAAGGACCATGGGCTCCTCCTCATCCTTCTTGTCCACATCCATCTCCTTGGTGTCATCCTCCTCATCCACTTCCATCTCCTCGATGGTCTCCTCCTCGTCTACTTCCATGTCCTCAACAGGGGAGGACATGGAAGTAGAGGAGGAGTCCACCTCCATCATTTCTTCCTCCTCCATGCCCAGGTCCACTTCCATGTCCTCCACAGTGTCCCTGTCAGTCTGCAAGGGGCAGCAAAATCTCCCAGTGGGCTTCCTGTCCCACACCATCCATTCCCACATGGCTGCAGCCTGCCCAAGCCGGGTGCCCCCTGCCTGGCATGGCACTGTACCTCCATTGGCACAGCAGAGCACATCCTGCTGGGATTGGCGCTCCAGTGCAGGTGGCAGGAAAAGCCCAGGCAGCAGCAGCAGCTCTGTGCTGAGGGTCAGAGCGCAGAGTGAGCAGCAACTGACCCTTGGCAGCCGCTGAAGTGTCTGCTGTGCTCGTTTCCAGGTCCTGGACATTCCACCTGGAACCCTCTGGGTGCTGTGATGTCACTGAAGTTTCAGGGGTGCTGCTCAGTTGGAGATGGGGATGGCAGAATGATCAAATCCTTGAATGGTTTGGCTTGGAAGGGACCCTGAAGATGATCTGGTTCCAAGCTGAGCAAGCTCCCAGCACAGCAGGTTGCTGCGGCCCCTGTCCCACCTGGCCTTGGATGTTGCTGGGGATGGGGCATCCACAGCCTCTCTGCACTGGTCTCTGTGTCAGGGACAAGCACCCTGAGAGTAAAGAACTTCTTGCCATCATCAAATCTCTTCCACCTCTTGCAGTTTCATCCCATTCCTCCGTGTGCTGTCACTACAGTTCCTGAGAAAGTGTGCTCTCCCACTTCCCTGTGTTTCAGGCTGTTCCTACAGGGTTACACATGTGACTTAACCTGCAGACACGAGAGAGACAAGCCAAGTTCCCAGTCAGAAAAAATGCGGAATGTGGCTTGAGAACTGAGAGAATAAGGAAAAAGAAAAGACATGCAAGGCTTTTTGTTGCATGGGCTGTGGAATTCATGCCGTTTATTAGAGGGCCGTTCCCTGGTGCACTCAGTTCCTGTGTTGCAGCCTGCCCACAGCAACCTCTGTGAGGGACCTGCACTTGCAGAGCTGGGAGCCGGCTTGCTTGGATGGCTGATGGATGAGGCAAGAGAGGGATCGTTGTGTGGAAATCCAAAAAGTGTGGATTGCGCTGAAGAGGGTCCAGGAATGGAGACAAAATGGGACTGGGCACACAATATGGGGGTGAACAGCGCAGGATCATTACAGTAAGCCAGGACCAAATTGTTACAAGAGAGTTGGAACATTCCAAGGGAGTACATATAAGGAAAATGCAGCAGATGAACTGGGTGATGCCAGCAAAATGTACTGCATCAACATGAGCCTGCAAATGCCCATGGGCGACACCATTGCATTCAGAGCAGTGACTTTTTTTACCTTGGTCACTTTGCCCTGAGGTATTACAGTTCCAATGGTAGGCCCCTGTGCCCTCACATCCCCCCCTTTTTGTTATCTATAAAGAACGCTTCTGCCATAGACTTTTGGAGGTAGTTAGCAAAAAATGATAAAATAACCAACACAATGAATCCAAAAAGAAAGCCCTCAAAACTGTCTTAACTAAAGATGAAAGCCAGCCTCGCAAACCCCTGTGTTTGGAAAGTCCTGTGAACCAGTCGTTGTTGCCTTCCATCTGGATCTTGTTTCCTTGATCGTTTAGCAGCTGGATGCCCTGGTATACTGACTCCCTTTGTGACAACAGGTAGAAAAAACATCTGCCTTCAAATGCCTGGCAGGCATGGCCATGGATAAGAAATTGTGGCTTGTCTTTGGAAGTGCCCAGCTGAAGGCATGTGGCTCAGTGAGGAGCATCCAGATTCCTGCTGTAGAGGCTACAAATGGCAGCCTCCTCTGACTTTAGCTGATTTATTTTCTGGCGGTTTGGGTGTCCTAAAAGTAAACAGAAAAAGAGATTAGAAGATGAAACTTAAGTTGGAGTCCCACTAAACTTTCTCTTCTGTAAGGCAAGGGTGTGAACACAGCTTATTAGAAGAATCATATATCAATGCTAAAATATAGCTTTTACAAATGTTAAGACATAGATCCTGGTTAGTGGTGTCTGAGCTATCTTGGTCTTGGTGTGTGTGGTCAACGCTGCTTAGGAGATCTTCTGTTCTTCTTCTTCTTTCCCAGGCTGCTGCTGTCTCCCTTAGGCTTCCATTTTGTTCTTCTGATGGTGGCTCTGGTGTTTGCCTCACCGTTCCCAGAAAGAGTTTTTATGTATTTTTCTGGGATCGATCTTAGGAGTGTTGCTGTAGAGACAAGGGCATCTTCTCTTCCCCAAGTATTTAATGGAAAAGGGCCCATAATTTGTTTAGATTCAGGTTCTTTGCTCAGCACAGGTTGCTGGTGTTTTAATTGGGCTGCAGTTGAATTAGTAAATGCCTGACGACTGGGGGAGTTGTCTCCATAAATGAATTGTTCAAAAAGTTGAATACATTAAAGGCCTTGGCAGTCTGTCAGTGCAAGATAATATCTGTACTCCCCCTCTCAGTTGATCAAGGATCCTTTTGGTGGATCAGTGGGCCCTCTCAGCTGTGGACTTTCCAGTGGCGGAGTGTGGTATGCCTGTGACATGTTTTATACCCCAGTGGTAAGAAACTTGTTGGAATCAGTGCAAGGTATAAGCAAGAGCATTATCAAATTTAATTTCCTGTAGAACTGCGAAGGTGGAAAAAATGAAAAAGTAATGTTTTATAGCATCTTCTGATTTTTCACCAGCATGGGCAGAGATGAAAATCCCACTGGAAAAGGCATCGATTGAGACGTGGATGTACTTTCTTCTGCCGAAAGGGGCCTAGTGTGTGATGTCTGATTGCCAGATGTGGAGACTCTCTAGTCCTCTTGGATTGACTCCAGCTCTGACAGAAGCAAGGCCATGTTCCTGACAACTGGGGCAGGTGGCTACAAGGGATCTTGACGGGTCTCGGTTGTTTTTGAACACCCTGAGCAGGGCAGGAATGTTTTGGTGGTAGAATTTTTGGCTGATCCTAGCCTGTGTAAAAATGATCTAAGGCGTATTGCAGTGGTTCAGATGCTTGAAGTAGGCAATTGAGGTGCTCTGGAGTGAGAAGTAAGTATATATTCACAAGGTCTGTTCCTGCAAGGGAGCACAGATGCTCTCTAGCTTTCCTGATTAGTTGTGCAATAATTTTCTGTTGGGTTGTTATCATTTTAGTAAGTTGATGTGCTCTGAAAACGCATTCAATTTCTTTGAGGGGATCTGAGATAGTTGAGTCCCCCTGAAAGAATAATGCATGGAATTTTGGAGTTAGACCAAGGATTGCCAGGGAGAAAGGAAAATTAGTGTGGTGTCTGTGTGCCTGTTTAGTTTGAATCACCCAGGATGCCTTTTGTACAGTTGCTTAAGCCTCCGGTGTCTGTGATCACTGGAATCGAGTCCTTCACTGCCTTTAAGGAGGAGCAGGAGCAGCGGCATGAGATCTTCTGTGGTGATTCCCATCAGTGAATGTACCCAACTGATGTTTCCACAGAGAATTTGGGGTTCTGGCTGAGTCTTTGGGTTGTCCTTGATGTGCAGTGTTTGTGGTGTGATGGTTCTCTCTGCTGTTTTTAGGCCAAGATACTTCCAAGGGGCTGTCCTTTGAACTTTATCTGCTGCAATCTTAAAACCTTTCTCCTGTACCGCAGTGATGACATCTTATACTGCAACATCCAAAATGATTTGAGCTCTTGCAAAAACGACTGTGTCGTCCATGTAATGAAAAATGATAGCATTAGGATGTTCATTTAATGGTCCGTAAAACGAAAAGTGATTAGCTTTAGGGCGAGAGAATTTGGACATCAAGCAATTGACAAATATTTGGTCTACCCTTCAGTCGTTGAGGCAATACAGTCCACTGGTACATCTGTAAAGGTGCTTGTCGATTTAGTGACGGAAAAGGCAACCCAGGAGGGTGTCATTGGGCTGCATGGGGGTGTCAAAAAAGTAGTCATTAAGATCTATATCAACCGTCTGCCAATAACAGTTTAATTGTAGGTACAATTGGATTAAACCTCCCTGAACTAGCCTTCCTTCAGATCTCAACCCATGCAATCTTCAAAGCAATGCTCTTCCTATGCTCAGGCTCCATCAATCACAGCCTAAATGGCAAAGAAGATATCCGAAAAATAGGAGGACTCCAAAAACTGCTACCCACAACTACAGCATGGCGCAGCATCGGCAATCTCGAGGTAACATGGAGGCTGAGGGCAGGCTGGACTGGAGGGAACCACTGTCCTCAATGACCTCATTGATTTTCCTGAGGTCCTGCAGGAGCCGCCTCTTGTCCTTGCCAGGCTTTCATATGATAATGACAGGCTCATTGCAGGGGCTAGTAGATGGTACAATGTGGCCCACAGTCAGCTGCTCCTGCACGAGGGACTGCAGGGCCTTTAACTTTCTGCCTGGCAGGGGCCACTTATCCACCCATATCGGGTCATTGGTCTTCCAGGTTGACTGAAGGGTGGTGCGCTGCTGGGTTGCCCTGTCTAGAAATCCTGAGGTGTTGATAGGATCTCTGGCCCTGTCCCCCTTTGGGACAAGAGGTCTCTTTTTCTCAAATTGTTATTGGTGCCCGGGTGACAAAAGATCTTACCGTAGAAACTGTGCCCTCAGGACCTTCCCTGCAGATGTTACTGTGACTCCAGAAGCTGGTACTGACTCCCTGGTAGCTAATAATTACCCCAGCAGCTGGAACCAGGGGCCATTGTTTTAGCCAATCAGAGCAGGAAATTATGGTGACATCAGCTCTTGTATCTAATAGTCCTGAAAGACATCTCTTTCTCCCATTACAAGACAAAGCACACTTTAGAATGGGTCTGTTTCTGCCTGTTGTCTGTGCCCACATCACCATTGGATCAGCTGGTGTGGTGGTCATGTCCCGTAGGAGGTAGGCTCTGACTTTAACTGTTCCTCTTGGAATGAAAAGGGGAGGGAATAAGCATAGAGCCTGGACAGTTATCTCCTGCAAAGATGTCAAGGCGAGTACCTCAGGTAGCAGAGTGAGTGTCTCCATCCCTTCCCTGGTGTTGGTTAAAATCAAAATTTCTCTGGGATGTTCTTCAGGCCTGTATTTGCCTGTTGGAATATGGTGAACATAAATATCGTGGATTTGAATTGAAAAGGCTCTTACCAGCTGCCTTTGGGTTCCAGGGCAGAGCTGTCTTCTGTTGAGTTTTCTGCAGCGATCGAGCTGTCCCACTGGATCTGAGGAGGACGCTGTGCTGGTTCTCCACGATGTTGGGGAGAGTGGGGTGGAACAGCCTCGCATTTGGTGTCATTGCGCAGGGCCTTTCTGTGTCTGTGTGGGGTTTCCTGCAGGCCACCGGTTTTGCTGGTTTTGAAAGCATGTGGACGAGGGGGGCATTGAGGACAGTGGCTGTGACACCTAGAAGGTTCCTGGTAATAGCCTTTATTTTTACAATTGTGTTGAAAAGGCCCCATCTCCCTACACTTAAAGCCAGGTCCTTTTTCATGTGTATGTCAGGGAATAACTTGGGAGGCTACTAGCACCTCTACTATAGCCTGACTGGTAGCCTTAGCTAGGCTGGCATCACAGTGTAAGGATGCCCTAAGTGTGCATGCCTCGACCATATGTGCAGTGGTAGGCTTTGGGTTGAGTGGTAGAGAAGGTAAAATGTCTTTACAGGTGTTATTAGCATTTGTTTCAGCAAGTTTAGTAAGAAGTACCTTCCTGGCTTTTGGATATTCACCTTGCTTCTCTATTGCTTGTGGAAGGTGGTCAATAAATTTTAGAAAGGATTGCCCAGGTCCCTGCAGATTGTCTATGAAATCTAGAGTAGGTGTTGTTCCATTGGGTGTCTGCTTGAGAGCTGTGTTTGCAGCACTTTTATCTCTTCTCACAGAGCTCTGGGAAGGTCTATTGAATGAGGTTTTGTGAAATCTTCCTCCCTGGCTAGATGGACTAGTGTTAGGTGTGCCCACCTGTCTTCCCTAGCATAGTCTTTTAATAGTTGTTCAATTAGTTTTTTCCCCCATTTTTTCCCACAGAATAATTTCAGTGGGAGAAAGTAGGAAGTGCATAAAATGGAGCAGATCGTGAGGCACCATAACATGTGCAGTGAAGGTGGCATTTAACAAATTATTAAAATATAGTGACCCCCTCCCATGGTGTTTGGCTGCTTTATAAAGATCTTTCATCTTCAGTGTGCATGACAGTTTCCCATCAGGGGTTAGCCCCACTCTGGTACTGCACCGGCGCTGCTTGTATTTTAGCTACCAATTCCCAGTCCCCCTCTTCAGCCGCCAGCTTCCGCATCCTCTGCCAAGAATCCTCAGGCTCATGCTGAACGTCAGATGAACCTTCCCTCTCCTCTCCAGAAGAGGGAACTTGCTCTTTGGCAGAGGAGCGGGGCCGTGGGGTGACTGGCCAGGCCCGGTGTTGTGGGCCTTTGGTAGCCAAGATGGCGGCCTTCCGGTTACCACCCCTACACTTCCAGCTCTGACAGTGTGGGATCCGCAAGGGGCTGAGTTAGCGGTGGTAGGGCAGTGGGAGTAGGCAAGGAAGCACTGGATCCCAATGCAGGGGTGGTTCCTGATGCAGGGGTAGGACCCAAGACGGGGAAGACCCAATGAGAGAGCTGGGGGTGGGAGGGAGTTTGACATTGACAACCCCTTCCAGAGGAGGGACTCCATTTTGTGAGCTATCTGAGGGGGATCCAGTGAGGAGAGGTACTGGAGAATGGGTTAGGGTAGAATCCAGGCCTGTGTGACTGGGCAGGGGATAGAGAAGGAGGGAAGATGTCAGACAGCAGGTGGCTTGTCTGTGCTTTACAGCAGTTCCTGTCTCTCACCCTTATCTTGGTATCAGTGGGTTCAGGAATGCCGGGGGCAGAACTCAAAATATGATTTGAGTATTAGAACATTGAACCCTTGAGAAAACTGTATAAATCATTTGAAAAATTAGGTAAAATTTTGCGACTCTTATCCCTCCCTGAGTTTTCAAAAGAAAGGGTCTTTCCCGAACTGAGTCCCAAAATGCTACATGATGAATTGAATCAACAGAAATATCTGGGAACTCCTTTAAAGCCAATGAATAAATGACTTCCAATTCCCTTAATAAAAGTCGTCCCCCATAAAAGGAGAACCTCCCTAACTGAAACTTATATGTCCCTCTCAACTTTGGATAATTTGTTACCCAGAGCTGCCCCTGATGTAAAAGGTGGCCCACACACAGGACTAAAAAAATCACCCAAGGATTCTGCAGTGCAGGCTCCCGTTCCCCAGCTCACTGCTCTGGTGGCCCTGGATGCAGGTGTTTCAAAATGTCCCCTGGGCTTCACCAGCTGAGCCAGCCTTCATCCATCGTGCTGCTGCAGGGTGCCAACGCTGCAATCAGCAAGCCCTGATAAAACTGATAAAACATTGCATTTAGAGGGCTGCCTCACATTAATTTATCATTTTTGTCATGAGTTATTATAGTTCCAGTAAGAGGCCCCTGGGCCTGCAAAATCCTGCGTCCTCCTGAGATATCATTGCTAGTAAGGAGCTCAGCACTGCTGAATGCTGAGGCCTGTCATTTGTGATCCCTTTGGCATGGCAGTGGAAGTGCCCTGAGTGCATATTGAGAGGCAGCTTCATGGCTTCTCATGCCACGACACAAAATTAAAAGTGCAAGGTGGCTTCCTAGAATGACATGTAGTCCTTTGAAATATCTGCAGGAAGTGGTCTGAAACTGCTTTCTGAGCCTGCTCCTTGGGATCATCTGTGAGGGGCTGAGGTCTGGCCTGAGCCTGGTGCTGTATCCCACTGGGAGCAGCCCCACAGGCTCACGTGCAGAGCAGGCCCAGCCAGAGGCCCTGGAAATCTCACCTGCCCTGCAGTCACCATTGTAAAGGAGCTGTAAACATCAGCTGGTGCTGACTTTCACCTTGGACCCCTTGGTGTAGTCACTATGGGGAATTTCTTTCCTGAAGCCCGTGGTATTTCCCCCTGGCAGTTGTGATGGGGATGCTGGGGGAGTGTGGGTCTTTGGGGGCAGCTGCCCAGGCAGGGGCTGAGCTCGGGGCCCTGTTGGGCCCATGGCCCCCAGCAGCAGCAGCAGCAGCAGCAGCAGCAGCAGCAGCAGCAGCAGCCCCAGGGCCCAAAGCCCCGTGCCCCCTGCCCAGCACAGGCTGCCCTGTCCCTGCAGCTGTCACCTGAGTGGGACCCAGGGGCCAGTGGCCGCTGGCAGCAGCAGGAATGCGGGCAGGGTGAGGATGCCCTGGCTTGGCTTTTGTTTCTGGAACAAAGTTGGCTCAGGGCAGTGCAGAGGAGGTTGGGAAGCAGAGCCCAGGGCCTTTGGAGGCTGCAAGGCTTAAAGATCAGTCCCTGCAGCAGCCCAGATGTAGCTGGCCCAGTTGCCAAGGCTGTGGTGGCCTTGAGAGCGTGCAGGTGGATTTTGCATGGCTGTGGCCTGCTGGTGGCTCTGGGCCCAGGAGTGCCTGTGGCTGCAGCAGGAAGGGTGGCTGAAGGTTTGCTGCTTGCTTTGGTGGCATGGCTGCAGAGGCCAGCGCTGTGAGAGCCCCCTGTGTGAGAGCTGGTGAGAGCTGAGCTCTTGGGGACAGCGCTGTGCCCCAGGCCAGGAAGAGCAGCAGTGCCCAGTGCCAGGAGTGGTGTCAGTGGGAGCCCCTGTGCACAGGGACCCCCAGCCCCAGGGTGGCCGTGCCAGCACCCCCAGGGACCTCCAGCCCTGGGAACGTAGAACAAGTGGTACCCACAAGTGTGCACAGGCTGCCTTTGCCCAAAGGAATGGCCAAGAGAAGTCAGGTTTTCAAAAGAAACAGTATTTATTTGCCAAAGATAGGCAAATCTAGGATTTACAGAACATGTGTCATTATAATAATCATTATAACTGCATCAACAACAATGTACAGAACATATTTACATGAGATCCGAGGGGCTAAAAATCTTCAAAACATATTTACAGGAAACCTCTAATGTAGTCAACATATTTACAGGAACTTCACAACTTTCAAACGTATTTACAAACGCGTGGCATCTCTGCCATCATGTGCATGAGTCCTGGAAGAAAGGAAGCAGCAGAGCTGGACTCAGCTGGCAGCACTGGGCCCAGCAGGGCTGGGAGCTGGGCCCCAGGGGCTGGGCCGGGGCTGGCAGGGCTGGCGTGGCCCCAGGCAAGCGCAGGGCAGGCCGGGGCTGGTGCTTGTTGCAGCACAAGCCAGGCCCCCTGCGGGCACTGTGTCCCTGAGCGGGGCCATCCAGCCCAGCCCCAGCCTGGCGTCAGGGGACCCAGTGTGTGTGTGGGCAGGGCGTGGGAAGCATCTGCCTGTCTTACCTGTGGAGCTCCATCTTCATCCAAGGACCATGGGCTCCTCCTCATCCTCCTCATCAACTTCCATGTCCTCGGTGTCATCCTCCTCATCTATGTGCATCTCCTCGATGGTCTCCTCCTCCTCTACTTCCATGTCTTCAACAGTGGAGGACATGGAAGTAGAGGAGGAGTCCACCTCCATCATCTCTTCCTCATCCTGGCCCAGGTCCACTTCCATGTCCTCCACAATGTCTCTGTCAATCTGCATGGGGCAGCAGAATCTCCCAGTGGGCTTCCTGTCCCACACCATCCATTCCCACATGGCTGCAGCCTGCCCAGGCTGGGTGCCCCCTGCCTGGCATGGCACTGTACCTCCATTGGCACATCAGAGCACATCCTGCTGGGATTGGCGCTCCGGAGCAGGTGGCAGGAAAAGCCCAGGCAGCAGCAGCAGCTCTGTGCTGAGGGTCAGAGTGCAGGGTGAGCAGCAACTCAAACTTGGCAGTCGGTGAAGTGTCTGCTGTGCTCGTTTCCAGGTCCTGGACGTTCCACCTGGAACCCTCTTGGAGCTGTGATGTCACTGACGTTTCAGGGCCACACCACCGTGGGAGATGGGCATGGCAAAATGATCAAATCCGTGAATGGTTTGGCTTGGAAGGGACCCTGAAGATGATCTGGTTCCAAGCTGAGCAACCTCCCAGCACAGCAGGTTGCTGCGGCCACTGTCCCACCTGGCCTTGGATGTTGCTGGGGATGGGGCATCCACAGCATCTCTGCACTGGTCCCTGTGTCGGGGACAAGCACCCTGAGAGTAAAGAACTTCTTCCCATCATCAAATCTCTTCCATCTCTTGCAGTTTGATCCCATTCCTTCTTGTCCCGTCACTAAAGTTCCTGACCAAGAGTCCTCTCCCACTTCTCTGTAGTCCCTTCCCTCACTGGAAAGGTGCTGAGGTCTCCTGTGACTCACTGTACAATGTTCATAAGCTGAAATCTGCAAGTTGAAGCTTTTAGGCCCTCTGCAGTTATATAGTGGCGCTGGGGTGGTTCCTCAATGGCAACACGAAATTCTGAGGTATCAATTCATCAGCTGTTTTTATTGTGGTGGGATCTGAAAATTTGGGTCAGCAGAGCCCTATATTGTCAGGGGGTGGTGTCTGTGAGCCTGACACAGAATCCAGCACTGAGACTAATCTTTTCTTGAGTATGGTAGGTTTTTTCATTCCTTTCCTCCTGCCCTTAGCCATTGCTAGAATGTCACCGTGAAAATAGAATTGAGGCCGTTTTTCACTCATTACATGTTCTTGTTTGTTTTGTTTCTTCTGCAAGGCTGGGCAAGGTTGATCTTGATGCAAGTTCATTCACATCTGAGGAGCTTAAAAATGCCTTGGCTAAAATGAAGGAAAGTGAGAAGGCAGAAAGGAAGGTGAGTTTCCCATTTCTAAAGCAATGCACATTGCAGGGATCTGAAAACACCCTGTTACACTCTGCTGAAACACAATGGTTAAAATGATTGCTTGGAAAACACTGTGCAAACTAATTTTTTGGTGAATATGGACCTAAAATACCTTTATTAACCTGTTAGTGATATTGTTCCCTGACTTTTCTGTATGACTCGAAGATTCTGTGAGTGGTTTGGGTTGGATAGGACCTTAAAGCTGATCCAGTCCCACCCCTGCCATGGGCAGGGACACCTTCCACTATCTCAGGTTGCTCCAAGCCCCATTCAAGCTGGCCTTCGACATTTCCAGGGATCCAGGGGCAGCCACAGCTGCTCTGAACAATGTAATTTATCTGTTTCACTGCAGCTCAATTCACAAAAATGTCTGCAGACCCCAAAGGGAACTGGATTGCAGCTGACGGTATTTACAGACGGTATTTCCCTTTACTCTCCTTGCTTTGGGTTTCCAACCTTGTGCTCTGGATAGCAAAACCCAAGTGGCCATGGGGAAGCAGGGGCTGACGTTTCCTTACCCAAGCTCAGAGTTGTCCATTTAGTTACAAAACAACCCACAACCCAAAGTAAATAGGTGGGAAGATGCGTGACTCATCAGGTACATCAGAGCCTCTTTCCCTTCTCCCCCTCAGAAGTATTTCTTTAACCCTTGCTCCTCCTGCTGCCTTGGTCTTGGCTCACTCAAACAAAAACTGAAAGAGGAGTCAAGGCTCTAAAGTTCTGGTGTCACAGAAAGGCTTTTTCTTCCCTTATGTGGCAGCACGGCATGATTTCATTTGCAGGACATTATTTCCGTAGCAGCATTGCTGATTGATTGCAGGGCTGCTGAAAAGGGCTGCTGGAAATGAGGATCATTGAAATGCAAAAATTAGTGATACTCTATTAGGTGAAAATAAGCCATATTTTAAAACCCCCTGTTAGAATAGCTTTTGTCCCAGCAACTAGGCTAAAAGCAGCTACATCTAATGGACCTAAAGTATTCCATTTGCAGTCACTCCTGCAGAGAGCAAATCCATCCCTGAAGGCTCAGTGTCAGAGGAAATGGAGTTACACCGAGCCTCTCTGTGCTCCGGCAGAGGCAGCTCGGGGAGGGATGGGTTTGGTGTGGTACCTCTGGTAATTTATCATTCCATTGACACAGCTTTCACCTCCGTTGCTCACTTGGTTTTCCTCCAGCCCTCTCTGATCCCTCATGAGGAGCAGGACAGTGCAAACCCTCTAGCTGAGGCTCACTCCGCATACAAACACATCTTGGCATTTGTGACAAATGCCTTCCAAAAGGGGCTTTCTGCCTTTCTCCTGTCCTTGGGGCAGCCCAGCTCCAGCATGGCCTCTCTGCTGCTTCTGTCCCCTGCAGCAGCAGGCTCTGTCCCCAGTGCCACCAGTGCTGATGTTCCTGCACCTCTGGGGCTCTCTGAGATCTCTGACAGAGCCTTTCCTCCTCACCACATGTTTTGTGTCAGCTCTCTGTTCAGGGCAGCCCTTGGGGTGCTGTTACTGCGAGGGAGATGAGCTCAGGACAGGCTGTGTGCTGGCCAAGCCCCATGGCACAGCACGTCAGCTGCCCCCAGCTTATCACTGCTCCTTCTGCCTCCCTTTCTGACAGCTTCTGTCCTCACACCTCTCCCTAGGAGATAGACCCTTCCAGGAATTTGCTCAACACTTGGAAAGGCAAAAGCATCTTTGTCTGTGTCTGAGAACTCGTTGGAGTCACTGGGCACTTTGGGCTGGATGGGACCTCTGGAGCTCTCCAGCCTCATGTCCAGCTCCAGAGAGGTTCAGCTGTAAGATCAGGGAGGTGCCTCAGGGCTTTTTGCAGCCAGGTTTTGAGAAGATCCACTTGCAGGCAAGCAGAGAACAGCAGTACTGCTGCCTGTGGGCTTGATGTTGAATTGGATGGAAATGGGATGTAGAAATAGTGCAAAAATGCTGTAGAGATGTAGAAGTGGTGCACAGAGCTCTCCTGTTCACTCATATTGTGGGTATATCACAGCTAACTGCGTTCCTGGGCTTCTCAGAAGGACCCTGCCCCTGCACCTCTGATGTAGAGCAATAAATCCATTGGCACAGACAGCCAGGTTCCCTTTGTGAATTTTGGGGCTGGCATTCCTTTCTGTGTCTGTCTTGTCTCTCTTCATCTCCTATCTTGTTATCTCACATCTGGTTTTTGCTCCTTTTGTTTCCAAGGCCCGAGAGGAAGAGGTGAGGAAGAAGTTCCGGCCCATAGAGCAGCTGAAGGAGGAGTTTGAAAAGCTGAACATGAAGATAGAAACAGATTATGAAATTATGGTTAAATTAATCAGCAAATTCAACAGCTCTTCCTCCATGCTGGATGAGAAAGTCACGGCGCTTTATAATCTTGAATATTATGTTCACCAGGTAGCAAGAATGCCTCAGTAACTACCGTGTAAAATCCAGGGGATACAGTGTCATAAATGGGGCTTTATTTTTCTTATCAGTATCAGGTAATACAAATTGCTTAATTACCATAATCCTGGGACAATACCAGACAGCAGAGGACTAGTGCAGGCTTATTTTATATCCAGGTTGGAATTAATCATCGCTTGTGCCAGGAGCCAGCAGTATCCTGGTGGTTGCCTGATTTGTTGTCTGTTCTCAGGCTGGTTTTCTTATCCTCTCTTTTTCCTTTTTTATCTCCTTAATGTTACAAAACGGCGTTTTAGCTGCCATTTTTGGGTAAGTAGAGTCATGGTTGCTCAGAAAGTAATTATTTTCTTTCTGCTTCCATGGAAAGCTGCCGTGGTTGATGGTAGGTGCCTTTATATCAGTTCACAGAGAACGTCTTTGTACCAGGAAAGGTGACAGCCACCCAAAACCCCCTGTTTTGCATTGGTGTGAGTAAGCAGTGGCAAGCAGAGCCTCGCTGTGCTAATTAGCTCTGTGTGAGGGTGAACATATTTCCTGGCATCTCGCTTCCTGGGGTTTGTGCTCACACTTTTCCCCCCTCTCTCTGATCTCTCTTGCTCTGCTTTCAGCTCACACATTCCTACCTCCCCTTGGATGCAGCTGCAGGCACAGAGCTCTGTCCCCTGGGCTTGGTGCCTGCCTTGGTGCCACCCCTGGGAGGGTGTCTGGGCATCCAGCCTCTGCTCTGCCGTGTGGGAAGGGACTTGGCTTCTCCCTCCCCAGTGACTGGGGAGAGTCTGGAGTGGACTGGGCGAGTTTCCAGTGGCACTTTGTCATTTCAGAGGGTGAATAGGACAACTCTTGGGAGGTGCCAGTGCAAGCCCTTTCACTGGAACAGCACTTGTTGAACCAAATGTGGTATTTGGAGGCAGGTAGCTGAAGTGTTGCTGCTGTGAGAGAGAGAGTCCATGTGCCAGCTGATACAAGTGTTATTTCCAGGGCTCTTTGTCTTGAATTTCCACTCTGAATTGTCATTGTGGGCATGCAGAGGCTTCCTTGCTGTTTGTTCTCCCTGCTTTTGTGTCACTGATGGCATCTGTGTGACTCAGAGAATAACTGTGAACAATGGGCACCCAAAGAGCTTCATATTTGTACTCAGGGCTAATCTTGCCTGATTAAGGGTGCCAGAGCATCAGGCCATTGTGCTAAAAAGCAACCCCCAAATGCCCTGGCATGCCTTGAATTCCAGCATAGCGATCTGGACTATTCCAGCAGAAAATCCCTGCAGCACAGGATGGGGCAAACAATTTCAGAATGGCAGAGGAGCAGGGACTGGAGCATCAAAGGGAAGCACATGCAGCATCAAAGGGGTCAGAGAGGGGGAATGGCAGGAGGCTGGCAGGAGCACAGGGGCTCCTTTGTGCGCCGATCACAGCGCTGCTCTGTGCCCGCGCTGTCGGGGCAGATGGCTGGGCAGCACCTTCTCGTCAGGCAGGAAGCTGATAAGAAATATGACTTGTCTCTAAGCCAGCATGGCTTTTCCTCCTCTTTCTTCTTCCAGTCAGTTGAATGCATCCAGAGCATTATCTCTGCTTGGGACTGACTTTAGCAGCAGTGGCTTAACGTAATTACTGAACAGTAGCCAAAGGACGCTGGTGCCGCATAACTCTGGAAGGGCTGAACTGCCAGGACTCCTCTGCAGCGAGTCACAGCCCTGTTGTGGTAGCAGGGGATCCTTGCAGATGTGGGTGGCCAAGGACTTGTGTAGGGCCACTTTGCAAGTCCCACCTTCCCCAGCCTCCATCTGAGCAGTACCATGCCGTGCCGTGGCTTTTCAGAACTGTTCAGCTCCCGGCCATCCTGCTGCTGTCTCCGGGACACAGGATGCCCTGTGGAGTGGAAAATGCCATGCCCTGGAGGGCGTGCAAGCAAAGGCTGCTCCCTGCTCTGTGCCGTGGTCACCCTGGAGCAGTGGGTGCGGGGCAGCTCGTGCCTCGGAGCGTGCCGTGGGAGCCATGGCTGGTGCCCAGCCCGGGGAGATGCTCTCTCCTGCCTTTGAAGAGTCAGCCCAAGGGCTCTACCTTTGCTCAGCTTTTGGTTGCCAGCTCTGGTTTGCTTCTCCTCAGCCATGATTCAGCTTGGCATGTTCGGGAGCCCGTCTTGGAGAAGGAGTAGGAAGGTTTGGCTTGCTGGGTTATCTGTAACGCATAAAACCCAAATGCAAATGTGAAGAGGGCAGAGCGTAACTCATAAACAGCATTCACGGTGCTTGCACAGCAGTGTGTGGAGCCAAGACCCGTTCTCAGGCATTGCAGGCTCTTTCTCTCAATTATTTACTCTGCTTATCTTCTCCTCTCCTCTGCTCTGACATGCTACACCATCTGTCTCTGCTAATTTCCTCTCCATCGTGTGCAGTTGATATGCTGCTTTCCCTCGCTCTTCTTTTCTAACATTTTCTCTCTCACCTTCCCTCCCTATTTTCTTTCTCCTCCAATTCAAACCTGCTCCCTGAATAACTGCTGTCATATTTGCTCTTCTCCTATCCCTCCCCTCGCCTGCTTTGCCCGTGTACTTTACTCAAGAGCTCTTTTGATCTTTGGTTTTTCTTCTGTGGTGATTTCAGTGGACTGAAGTGAGGTAGAAGCTGCTGCCTTGCAGCATACACTGTTCCCCAGAGAGGTTAATACCTTCAAGTTGTTAAGTTTGGGGATTTTGTTAGTTTTAGAACTGGAGCTGTCACAACAGACTCTGGTTAAAAAAGATAAACACATCTTCAGAAGAAGCTTTACAGCACAACAGCACAATTTACATTCTGCTGTTGTGGTGTCTCACTGACGCTGAGGCAGCACAAAGGACTCTGGTGCTGCTGAGGTTACAGCAGGGGATGGTTTTACCACTCCAGCTGCTGGATGCAAATTCCTGCCTGTCCATATATTCCCTCTCATGCAGAAGTCGATGTCTGATTCTAGCACTAAACCAGTTTTTACAGAGGCTGAGCAATAAAAGGACCCACTGGCAGATGAAATTGCGTTGCTGCATAGATTTCGTTGTAGATAAAGATGGGTCTGCAGAAAAGTGAGAGCTCTGGCAGGCCTGGTTTATAGGGACAGTTAAAAGAACAGCATCTGAAAGGATACAAAAGCTGCTGCAAATCCTGAATCAGCCCCAGCAGACCTGCAGAGAGCAGCTTGGTGGGTATTGTCCCACTGGGGAGCAGAGATGAGCTGGAGCTCCCCAGGTCCTGCTTTGGTTGGTAACGACAGACCTGTAGGACACAAAGCTTCTTCTTCTCCTGGGTACCTGAAATATCTGACTTAGGGCCAATTTTGATGAAGGTACATGGTTGAGATACAAATAACACTGAGCATGAAGTCATTGACTAGAAGAGGGTCCCATATGCCCTGCATGGCTTGTGGTCCTGTTCCACCTCATCAGGGGTTCGGCTTGCCCTGCTGATAACTCATTTTTATATTCTGTTTGCATCAGTCAACGATTGCTGTTGTGTCCCTGTCTTTCAGAGAGATATGTTGAATTTCTAAACCTGATTTTTCTGTGCAGGCAGAAACTGATTTTTCTGTGCAGGCAGTTCTGAGCATTCATCAGATCCTCTTTTAAACTGAAAAAAAAATCATTGAATACCAAAATGCATTGATTTGACTTTGGACTGAATTTTGTACTTGAAGTAGTTTGTGCTGTTTCTCTAAATTTTGTCTGTGAGCACTCAGAGCCTTTTCT
This sequence comes from Melozone crissalis, assembly GCF_028551555.1. NCBI lineage: Eukaryota > Metazoa > Chordata > Aves > Passeriformes > Passerellidae > Melozone > Melozone crissalis. The sequence continues at coordinate 2,049,272 of NW_026535850.1, read as the reverse complement.
GATCTCCTCTCCAAGAGCAGATGCCCGCTGGGACTGTGCCTGGCTAGCCCCTGATCCACTTAGAGCCAGAGGCTGATGAATTCCCACTAATGTGCAAAGTTTTCCCTACTGGCAGTTAATCCATTATTGTTTGCTTAGAAAAGTCATTGTGGGGCTGCTCCCTGGGGAAGCTCCTGGATGACCCCTCCAAGCTGGGACTGGCTTTTTCCTTCCTTGTCCCATGGGAAGTTGTTGATGGAACTCATGGAGAACTCCCAGAACTGCCCATGCTACTCGCTCCCATGCCCCCTTTGCACCCTGTTGGTGCTGACAGGCTCCTAAACATCCCTGACTCCTGGTGCTACAATTACAGCATCAATTAATTAACTTCATTTGCTAAACATGCAATTCCCTGGATCCCTAGTAAAGCCTTGCTCAGGGGAGAGCAAAGAGCTGGAGTTTTTTGACATCAGCAGATATATCGAGTTTTTGACACCACCTGAATTGCCAAAATACATGTCAAGAGCAGTTTTGATAGCTATAATCAAAGTATTTGAGTTTCCAGTGATGCCTTCTGAGTGTGACAATGTCCTCCCACGAGGACACTGTGCCTGGGCAGCTGTGACATCTCTGCTCATGGGCAGGGCTGTGCTAAGCTCAGCCACAGCCATTCCCTCGGAATTTTTAATCCCTTGTAAAACTCCCTGCTGGTCAGAGCAGGAGGGAAGGGATGCTGTGGATGTGAAGGGAGGTGTTCTCCAGGGGCTGGGGCTTTGTGCTGATGGAAGCTGCTCTCTCCCAGGTGGACAATGCCAAGGATTTCCTGTCCATGGGTGGGCTCCGGCTGATGATCGAGGGGCTGAACAGCAGCGAGGCCTCGCTGAAGGAACACGCTGCCTTTGTCCTGGGAGCTGCCCTGTCCAGGTGAGACCTGCCCTCGCCTGGGCTCTGTGCCTCTCTCCACCTCCCTTGGTTTATTTCTGATAGCAGAGACCAAAAGCTGTGTTGTGACACACCACAAAACTGTCTTGTCCCCTTCCTCGCCCTTGCAACATCTGTTTCCCCTTCTCCTCAGTGTGTCCTTATCTTGCTCATTGGACACATCCAGAAGTAATGTGGTGTCAAATCTATGATTGTTTCTTGGTTTCCCTGGGCTCCCTGTTTCTACAAAGTCCAAGGAAGGAATAATTCTCCTTCTGTCCCACTGACAGCTCTCTCTGGGGGAAGATGTAACAGAGGGTACAGTTACAAGCACCCCAGTGAGCACCTTTGTCCTTCCTCATCCTTGCTCCTGGGCTGCCTCAGGATGGCAAGGGGCTGATTTGAGCAGCTCCCGTGGTCTTTAGAGAGAGATTTGGGCCCCATGAACACGTGCCTCTGACATCAAAGGCGTGTTGATTAGATGTGGGGTCAGGAATAAGGGTCAGCAGCGAGAATCCAGAGGAGACTGACCTGCAGAATGTTTGAGGTTCAGGGGAAGGAGCCTGCTCTTCCTTATGCTGGGGCATCCTGTGTAGTGCTGGCTGCAGGAGGTATCCTGTGGGCTCCATGGGTTTTCCTGGTGCCCCTTTTTTGAATTATGGGTTTTGGGGCTTTGCAGGGGATGTGTTGCTCATTCAGAGGTGCAGAGGCTTTAGAAATGCATTGGATGGACTCAAATTCAGGATCAGAAGTGCAGAGTGAAAACTGAAGGTCAGGACTGTTTTATCTGCATATTTCTACACCTAAAAATACAGTCACCTTCTCCAGCATCATAAATTATTTATGGCCTAGTCTAACACATGGTGCATGCACAGACCTGCATTTACTTGGCAATCTCATATGCAATGCAGTTGGCCCTCAGCGTGTGTGGAGTGATGGGCCTCATGGACAGGAGCAGGTACCCAGGTTTATACCAGGGAAGGATCCAGCTTCTAGTCTGAAACAGAGCCTGATTTAGGGATGACAGGAAGATACATGAGAAACAAAACCTGCTCTTCATATTCTGGTGTATCTTTGTCTCTGAAACAATACCAGAGTGGTTTGCTCAGGTTCTTTATGTAGACTCTTTCTGCATACAGAGAAGATCATGCAGAGGATCTGGAAACATTTGCAGGTAACTTATGAAATGACAGGGGCTGCTAAAGAGCTTCTTTCCAGATGTACCTGCCATGACATGGCCAGGACTCCAAAAATTCATTGTCTCATGGTACCTGACAGTGTAGCAGTGGCCACAAGAGTCACACTTTTGTGTAGTGTTTCTTACTCAAGTGCAAAAATCTTCTTTGGAGAGAGCCTCTCATCTGATAGGACAACATTAAACTGCTGCTTTGCAAACTTGTGGACCTTTTTTCTTTGAAGGACATTCTGGCAGATGGTAATTTGGAGTGGTTTGGATGATACATGGTGTGAGAGCTCTGCTCCAAAATGTGAGGGATATTATGCCTTGGTTTGAGTTTGCTTTTTCTCCCCTTCCTGTGCTTAAGCTTTCTCAGTAGACACCTACGTGCCAACTTGTCTGCTGTGTGCTCACTTGTTTAATTCGTTTGTTCATACATTTTCTCAGCTTACTCCATGCTCTAGTTAAACTGTTGGGGGCATTTCAGGTACTTCACACAGCATTTTGTGTTTTTCTGAGGGCTTGTTTTTTATTTCCTTCCCTCATGGTTGTTCCTGAGAGCCTTAGAGAGGTGGTAGGGCTTTCCAGTAAATTCCCAGAGGTGTCACAGCTCGCTGGGCTGCAGGGACATGATCTGCTCTGTGCGTGTGTGCCTGGGGCTGGTGTCAGATCCTCTGCTGGATGCTGAGCCTGGGAAGAGGCAATGGTCTGCTGCTCACCAAATGGGTCTGTGGCCACCTCCCAGGTCTCTTCAGCCAGGCTGGCTCAGGCCAGTGGTTTCAAGCCAGGCAAACATTCCCAGAGGGAAATCTGGGCATGATGAGAGCAGCTCCAGAGCCTGGCACAGGAGGTCAGTAACTCCTGGCACAGCTCAGTCTGGAAGAGGGAGTTTGGCCTTGTCTGTAGAAAAGTGTTTAACACAGGAGGAAACCACTGGAGACAGAGTGATTCCAGACATGCCTGGGACACATCCAGAACTTTTCAGCTCTCAGAAATACCCAGATCTTCTCCAGATTTGCACTGTCCTTAACTCTGCTCAGGTAGTCAAGCAGGTAAGGGATGGAACAAACAGCTGCAGCCCCCAGGTCCTGCCTGCACATGGCCCTGCCAGGACGTGGCTCAGAGCTCTGGCTGTGTTGGAAACCCATTGGAACAAAAAGGTTTTCCAGGGGATCAGCATCTTGAGCCAACAGGCCAGGGGGCTGGCCAAGACTTGGATCAGCAAAGGCAGCAGGAGGAGAAGGCACAACAGGGCCAGCTCAGAATTTCCCCTTCCTGATATTATCGCTCCTATTTATTTGGCTCAAAGCAGACTTGAAAAGCAGCCATAGCACAGCATGACTGGGACATGAACATGCACTGCATGTGCAGCCAGGGTTGTCCTGCAGAGCAGCTCCTGCAGCCCTCAGGGCTCTTGGCCAGCCCAGGGCATGTGCCACCTGCCAGGGGCAGCTCCCAGCCTGCCTGGCAGCTCCCCATGGATGCTGCTGGGGAGAAATTGGAGGTGGAAGGAGCCACCCCCATCAGGGCAGATTCCTCCTGCTCTGGAGATGGTGCTGCATGGCCAGGGCTGCTCTCAGCTTTCTCCTAAAGGGAAGGGAAAGGGGCTGTCAGCTTTGCCTGTGTCACTGAGACTCCTGCACTGTCACCCTGGGCATCAGCAGATGGGCCTCAGATCTCCCTCAGACAGGTCCTCCTCAGCCTCCTCTCCCTACAGACAGCAGCAGCAGCACCTTGGCTTGCAGCATCTCTGTTTGTCTGGCCTGCCCTTAAGGCCCTGCTGCCAGGGAGATGCCCCTGGGCAGTGCCCTGTGCTGGGAGGTGTCTGCAGGGCAGAGCTGAGCCCCCAGGGCTGGGCTGGGCTCTGGCAGCACTGGCAGGGACAAGGCTTGGGTAAAGAGAAACTGCTCCCAGTAGGCACAACTCGAGGCAGCAGAGAGCCAGGCCAACCCTTGGTATCCCTCCAGCCAACAGCATCAGGGAAGAGTGTAGGGTTTGGAGAGATTGATTTTGAAACTGGAGTGTTCAAAAAGGCTACGTTTTTTATAACTACAGTTAATATTTTTCCATTCTGTACTAGAGGGAGGTGAAATGAGCAACGGGCAGCTGTTTAGGATGAGCAGCTCTGACTGTTCTGGGGCACAGGGAGGCCTGTTTTCCCTCTGGGCTCCCCAGTGTTCAGGGTGAGAGCAATGCCAAGAACAGGATTTCTGTCCGTTCTTAAAAACACACAGTTACTTAGCAGCCGAATTCTTAACTCAAAAAAAAAAAGTAAATGAAATTTCCACAAAGAAAGAAAAGGAATTTTTATTGCTTGTGTAAGAAAATAGCATAGGACTGACTCAAGGTAATTTGTCCAAATTGTCAATGTGTCTTTAAAAAGCTCACAATGTCCATAATGAAGAAATGTCCAACAGCAGCTCCATCAGGCACTTCCTCCTGCTGGCATTGACAGACATGCGGCAGCTGCAGCTCCTGCACTTCTGCCTCTTGCTGGGCATCTGCCTGGCTGCCCTCCTGGGCAACGGCCTCATCATCAGCGCCGTAGCCTGCGACCACCACCTGCACACGCCCATGTTCTTCTTCCTGCTCAACCTGGCCCTCGCTGACCTGGGCTCCATCTGCACCACTGTCCCCAAAGCCATGCACAATTCCCTCTGGGACACCAGGAACATCTCCTATGCAGGATGTGCTGCACAGCTCTTTTTTTTTGTGTTTTTCATGTCATTAGAGGTTTCCCTCCTGACCATCATGAGCTACGACCGCTACGTGTCCATCTGCAAACCCCTGCACTACGGGACCCTCCTGGGCAGCAGAGCTTGTGCCCACATGGCAGCAGCTGCCTGGGCCAGTGCCTTTCTCTATGCTCTGATGCACACAGCCAATACATTTTCCCTGCCTCTGTGCCATGGCAATGCCCTGGGCCAGTTCTTCTGTGAAATCCCCCAGATCCTCAAGCTCTCCTGCTCCAAATCCTACCTCAGGGAACTTGGGCTTCTTGCTGTAAGTGTCTCTGTAGCCTCAAGCTGCTTTGTGTTCATTGTTTTCTCTTATGTGCAGATCTTCAGGGCTGTGCTGAGGATCCCCTCTGAGCAGGGACGACACAAAGCCTTTTCCACCTGCCTCCCTCACCTGGCCGTGGTCTCCCTGTTTCTCAGCACTGCCATTTTTACCTACCTGAAGCCCCCCTCCATCTCTTCCGCATCCCTGGATCTGGCCCTGTCAGTTCTGTACTCGTTGGTGCCTCCAGCCCTGAACCCCCTCATTTACAGCCTGAAGAACCAGGAGCTCAAGGCTTCCATGTGGGCACTGATGACTGGATGCTTTCAGAAACATTAAACTACTGGCCTATTTCTGCCAATCACTTGTAATAAAAGTAATCTTCAATACTTTTTGTTGAGTTTCACTTTGCAGGTTCTTTACCTTTGTTTTAATTTTAAAGTATTGTCTACAAAGTTATGTCATTGTGCCATTTCTCATTTTGTTTCCCTTCTCCTTTACTGTGACCCACAACCTGTTTCTATGAGGAGCTGTGCTCTCAGTGGCTGTAAGTGAACTAAAGGATCTCCCAGGAAAGTTTTTTGCAGAGATGCCCTTTTGTTCCTTCTCTGGAGCTGCAGCAGCAATGTCTGTGTGCAGAGCTGGGGGCAGATCAGGGCTGGCCCAGCAGCTGTGCCCAGCAGCAGCAGCAGCACTTGGTGTTGCCAGTGCTCCTGCCGTGGCCCTGCCCCGCTGCCCTGGTGGCCCTGGTGTTGCTGCAGGGCCTGAGTGCTCTCGGGGCCGGGTGCAGTCCTGGGTGTGGCAGTGCCGGGGCTGAAGCAGGGACAGGCCATGGGCACTGCTGGGGCAGTGCTGACGCCTCAGGCCAGGCCCTGGGGGCTCCAGGCTCCTTGCCCAGGCTTTCTCAAGAACACGGCCAGGCCAATGCTCAGCACAGAAAGCCCCGTGAGCAGCCCCAGGCTGGCCGTGGGCAGGCTGGGGGCAAACAGCATGGCTGGGGCTCTGCAAGGGCCCTGGGGCAGATGGGAAGGAGCAGCAGAGCAGGGGCTGATCCATCCCCAGTGGGCTGGACTGCCCAGGGCAGCGTCCCAGAGCATCCTCATGCAGCTGCCAACAACATCCCCCCTCTGCAGCCCTGGCCTCTCCCCAGCTCACACAGGTGGCCCATCCTTGCAGGCACAGACACGGCAGCACTGGCTCAGCAGCCCCTGTTTGCATTGCACACAGCAGGTGGGAGCACCCCCATGCTGTTGTTGTGGGGACAGGACCCTGAGGGAGCACAAATGCCATCAGCCCCTGGGGCCAGCAAGGGCTGGGGGACACCAGGGAAACCACTCAGCTTTGTCCTGGCCTCTGCAGTCAGCCAGAAAGTTTGTTCCCATCAGCTGGGAGTTTCCTGTCCCACTGCAGACGCTGTTGCTCAGAGCCAGGGCTGCCTGGCAGCCACCCCCAAACAGCCCTGAGCATTTCCTTGGCTTCACCTTTGCTTTCTTTACTCTTCCCTGGTAGTAATTTCTTCCTTTTGCCCACCCCTGTTCCTGCCCTGGAAAAGGGCAAATAGCCCATCCCTGTTTGCCCTTTCGTCTCCTCTCCCCAGCCTTTTTGCCCTTTTCTGGGACACACTCCAGCCCCTCCATGTCCTTCCTAAATTGGGGGACCCAGAACTGGACACAGCACTCGAGATGCTGCCCAACCAGTGCTGAGCACAGGGGAAGAATCCCTGCCCTGCTCCTGCTGGCCATACCATTCTTGATCCATAGGAGTGCCAGGGGTTTGATAAAAGAAATGGTGGAGAGGGGGTGGGAATAAAGTGCAATTGATTGTCAGCCATGAAGGGTCCTGATATTTGTATATATTCCGACTGCATTAGAAGGTGCTGGGGGTCAATATCAACTGGGGATTGTAGATATCAAACTATAAAAAGGAAAAGAAAATAGGACAAAAAGTTCTCTCTGCTTTTTTTTTTTTAAGATAGCAGATTGAATTTTGTTATGTTTGCTCAAGTATCCCATCATAAAAATAACCAAACAATATTAAAAGTAGCAGCAATTTTAAATGAATAGTTAAAATAAAAAACTATAAATTGGATACAATATAATTCAATAAAATAAGGGATAATTTGGTTCCAATAATAGTGCATAAGCAAAAGATAACCGCGGGGTATGGAGGGCAGGGTTCTGGGACCCTTGCCACCTCACGTACAAGCTTGCTAAGTGAAAATCATCCCTTATATGCCATGTGTCAATACCATCTCCTCCCATTTTCGGTTGGTCATATCTCTATCTCCGCTTTCATTACCACCTTTACCACCCGTGCACCACCACTCGGTTTGGTGGTCACACAAGTCTTTGGGAGTCGTCACTGATGAAGGCTCTGTAGTCTTCTTCTGTGTCCTTTAATTCACCTTTGGGTTACACATGCGCACCAAGCCAGTACAATGTAAGCCAAGACTAACATATCGCTATGTCTACATATCAAGGCATTAAATCCCTTATAATTAGCATTTTCTGGGACCCAACCAGGTTTTTGCTCATTTTTAGCAATGACATCTTTGGCTTCTTTCCTGTGATCCTTGAAAACATCTGCCAGGAGGGGGAGGGTGGAGCCCCTCCTCTCCCTCTCTTCTTTTGCATTACAACTTCTAACTATTTTATTATTCCCAAATATTAATTACTGTATCAATATCAATTACTGTTTCAATTTTTATCAGCACGAATCATACCTATTTATCACAAATCCCCCATTTATCTTCTTGATCATTATGATTTGTGCTTTATTATAAAGCTATGCTCTGATATCTTTTGTATTTTTTCAGAATTTTGGTTTTCTTGTTGTCTCTTTTCAGCTTCAAACTTTTCTAGCATTTCTATTACTGCCTCTAGTCTTTCACACTCTCTTTCAAGTTTAGTTAGCATTTCTTGTTCTATTTCAATCTTTTTAGGTCTTTGTTCTTTAACAGGGGTTGATTCAGCTTTTCGATTATAGATCTTGGTTTTCCTTTTTCTGCTGATTCTGAATCTAGAGACATTGTTGTAATCTGCATCCCCTGAATGACTGAGTGAATTAGCTTAATAAAACACAAAATCATACAAAGCAGAAACAGAAGTCCCAGAATTGAGCATAACAACATGAACTCTAACTTTTTTTTCCAAACACTTCCAAAGAGGTTATCCCACCAATCTGCTTTCAAGATTGAATTCCACTTTTGTACCGGGCACATGAGCCACTCTTTTAATTTCTTCTGCAAGTTCTGTGATAGCTTCCCCATAATCATCAATTTCTACACAGCACTCAGATTCATTCAATCTCCCACAAACTCCCCCTTTTTCTGCTAACAGATAGTCTAGGGCAATCCTATTTTGGTACACAAATGCCCGCATTTGTGTATATTGCCTGGCTAACATTTTTAAAGCACTGGAGGTGTGATTTGACACTACCCCTACTGCTGCTTGGAGCCTTATTAATCGATTCAACAGCTAAACTGGGGTCCTATATCCCCATGACCCATCCTGAGCCCATCTTGCTGGTTCATAATATGCTATAATTCATTCTGCAGGCCACTCGTCCTCCCATCCTTTTTGGTTCCCTCCTGCTGTTGGAAAGTTGAAATTCAAATCCCTTTTACTCTGCTGCAGGGTTTCATACAGAGGAGTTCTTAACACATTGCTCCTAGACCTCGGTAGAGCAAAGAAGGAGGGTTGTATTACTCTGAACGTACAGGTTCCTCCCCATTTTTGAGGTGACTCACTGTATGCTCGTTGCCCACAAATCCAATATATCCCATCTGAGGCTTTCCATTTCTTATCAGTTTTCTCCAGTTGTTCTCAATATGACCTCAGGCTGTTGATGGATTGGTAGGGGTTAGCTCCAGGACTTCTGTACTAGCATAAATTAATCTGTTCATCCCATTCACAATTTTTTTTTTTATTGATCCTCAATATCTTATAGGGGTTTCAGGTCACCAAACTTTTGAACAATTATCCATATTGACTACTAATGTGGATTTACAAAGAGTATGCCCCACTACTTTATTAAATTTCCTTCTTTCTCGAGTTACACAAATGATTCTAATTACTTGATGGCTTAAAATCCATCCTTCAGGTCTCTTCAATGTTCCAGAAATTTGGGTGCGATTCTACTTAAAAAATTGCTCTGGAGGTAAGTTCTCACTTTTCCACAGCCGTCTTTCAGCCATTTTTAGACCTCTACAAATCCAACATTTGGATAATCCCAATTCTGTAGCAATCTCTTGTATCAATCCCACAAACAGATTCTTATTCGAGGCTGGTAAATCCCAATCTTTGTAGTGCTGTTTTAGGTGTTTATACAGTTCAGCCAATTCTGTTGACTCTTTTCTCCTGTTTTTTCCTCTATTCCCCTTTGTTTCTTTTTCTTCTTTTTTTTTTTTCTCTTTCCATTTTTCTTTTAGTGCCTGGTTTCCCTGTACTTGGATCGTTTCCATTATCATCTCTTTCAAAACAAAAGAATCTTCCATATTGAGGGCAAATTTGATCATCATGGGGATAAGGAGCTTGTCTATTATATCTCAAATTTTTCCTTACCCAATACATCTTTCTTTCCTTAATACAAACATCTATAAAACTGCTGTGATTGTAGCAAGCAGAACTAACATATAGGTGTATCACAAACACAGATTTCATCTTGTCCTTAATCTACACAGGGTGATTGCAATAGTCACAAATGTTGAAATTACTGGGACTTGGTTTTTGCCTTGTTTGCTTTTTCATTGCCGAAACTCGGTCTAGTGTGGCTCTCTGACTTTGGCCAACCGTCCAGGGTACCATAATGATCACAGTGAAAATAATCCTCAGGAAATCTACCTTTCTACCTTTCTCAAAGCCCCTTGGGTTGCAACCAAGGGCCGAGATGCCAGTCTTCTCGGGAGCAAAGGTAATATTCTGGGATCTAGTCACTGGTGCTTTTCGTTTCCTTGGTACCCATAGCCCCACAGGGTTTGCTTGTCCCCCCACAGGGTTCGCTTGTCCCCTTTTAAATTCCATTTCTCTGTTCTGGCTAGTTAAGAAGAAATAATTACAATGAAAAGAACAGGGAAAATGTTAGGCAGGAACACTATAAATTTATATTTTCCAAAATTTCAGAGATATGCCAACCACACTAAGACTTAATTAATTTTTTTTTTTTTAAATTTTCTTCAAGGGCGGGGAGTGCATTAAGTCTCTGCCTCCAATTCCGGGGCCAATATGCCCCAAAAACATGCCTATGATGTGATATATAGACTTCTTCTCCCCAACAACTATCAATTATGAGACACTGGTCTATAATATTATGAGTTGCTCATTCTCTTATTTGTGCTATTGCCAATATAGCAAGAACCAATTGATCTAAGTTCTCTATTAATCCAATTGCTGCTTGAAGAGTCCCGTCTCCCAGTCTCAAAGGTATTTCAAAGAAATCAATAGCAATGAGTTCTATAGTTAGCTGGCTAAATACATAACCATAGCAAAACAAGCAAATCAATTGTCTCTCTTTCTCTTCCCTCTTACTTTCCACCACGAGTTAAAGCAAAGTGTGCAAACAATACATATCCAGGGATGACACCCTAAACCATGTTTACTGCACTCCCAACATTTTACTTGTCTCTGAGCTGTTTTAGCAACAGGTGTTATCAATCTCAGTTTCTGGAATTGCAGTTCTGTAATCAATTCTAATAATGTTGCTGGTGGGTGATCCTGGAGGAGATCTTCGATCTTTTTAGGCTGTTCCCACCTATTCAGAAAGTCTTTTATTCTTTTTCCACCGGTGTTCTTCTGCCTCTGAGCTCAAGGGAATTGCGGTTCGCAGCCACTCCAGGATGCTTAGTTCCTTCTTAATAAATCAGGGTTAATATAAATCTACTTAAATCCCACCATATTTTCACATTCTTGGAATTTCATGTTCCAACAATATTTTAGCTACCGTTTAAACTGTAGCCCGAGTTGCTGGAAATGCTTCAACTCACTGAGTTAATTCATCTATTATAACTAACAAATATTCCACCGAGCCACTTTAAGCAAGTCTACAAAATCAATCTGAATCTTTTCAAATAGCCTGTAGGCTTTTTTTTTGTCGTCCAGAGGGAGGGCTCTTTAACACTTTCTTATCTACCTTTTGACAGGTAAGACACACCTGGGTAATTTGTTTTCCAATTTCAAATATCCTTATGCACCCATAAAATTTTAAAAAGTGATCACAAAAGGCTCTTGTTCCCCAGTGTGTCTGTCTATGCAAGTTATCTAAGATCTAACATGCCACTGGTTTTGGCATCATAATCCTGCCATCAGGAAAAACTCACTTTCCCTCCTTGAATGTTGCTCCTAATTTCCTTATAGCTGCCAGTTCTGCTAGCGGAAGGGAAAGTGTCTCCTGCTGAATTTCTATTTTTTGTAAGGTCATGATTTCAGTATCTCTTTTCCTTAAGGTTGCTCTTTTTTGCTTCTTCATCAGCCAAATTATTTCTCTGACTCTAATGTCCCTCCCTCTCTGGCATTCCTTTACATGAACTACTGCTATTTTCTTTGAGCCTTTTAAAGCTTCAAGTATCTGAATTATCAATTCCCCGTGTATTAACCTTTTCCCTTGAGAGTTTATAAGTCCCCTTTCCTTCCAAATTTTTCTAAAAGTATGTACTACACTAAAAGCATATTTGGAGTCTGTATAAATAGTCCCTCCTTGCCCTTTTAGTATTAATAATGCACAGAGTAATGCATAAAATTCACAGGCTTGTGCTGACCAGGAGGGACTAAGGGGACCAGACTCCTTTACCCTAAACTTTTCCCATTTCACCTGAACGCCAACCCGTGTCATTAATTTCTAGATTATCTTCTTCAGTTAAAGAATAAATTTTAAGTTTTCCTTCACAGGGTTTTATCCGTAAATTTAAGGCTATTATTAGATCTCTGCCTAACAAATTATTCTCGGCCTCTGGTATCAACAATAAATCATTTACTCCAAATTTGCCATCTGTTTCAATTTGCACTCCTTTTATTACAGGAAAAGGGAAACCACCTCCCGTAATTCCGATTACTGAAACTCGCTCACGACTTATCTCACATCCCTGGGGTAATTTTGTCACTGTCGACTGAGAAACTCCTGTATTGACTAAAAATACAACTTCTTCACTCTGAGGACCTACTTTTAGTTTTGTTATCAAGGCCTCTTCTGGTTGTATTTCGGTCCTCTTCATTAAACAAAACTCTTGACCTCTCTCATTCTCCTGAGTAGTTTTCTCATCTTGCTGTTTCTTTCTGCAATTTTTTTGCAGGTGCCCCTTTTTATGACAATAAAAACAGGTAGGTCCCGCATCCTTTAAAGTAGGACAAGAATGTTTTAAGTATCTTTTCTTGTGGCGGGAAAAATGCACAGGTCTTGTGTTCCTAAAAATAGATCCTGACATCCGCCGTTTGTTTTTCCCTGCAGATTCTTCTGTATTCAAAGCTGCCTGATTTTCTTGAACGCCGCAACCAAAATTCTGGCATCGGCTTTCTGCTTTTTCTCATTTCTCTTTACAAACGCCCTTTGTGCTTCTCTCAGTAACACTTGAAGTCCCCTGTCCTGCCAGTCTTCAAATTTTTCCAGCTTTTTCCTGATGTCACTGCAAGATCTGGTCACAAACTGAATTTTTAACAAAACCTGCCCAACTGCAGTATCAGTATCTATACCTGAATATAATTGCAAGTCTCTTTTTAATCTTTTTAATCATTCTGCTGGGGACTCATATTTTTTCTGATGCTTACTCAAAACTTTTTTTATATTATGTCCCTTAGGCACTGCCCTCTGAATTCCTTGATTTTCTTCCCTTTGGGATTTCCATTCATCCCAAAACTGTATTATCATCCCCAGTGGGCTGTCCTGAGGAATGCTCCTTCCCTGAGAACCCCCCTCAAGGTTCCCAGATACCTCAAACCACTGCGAATTTTTCCTACAATCTGCAGCCCCTGGGTCAAGGAACTTACTTTTTCCCTGACCCATTTCTGGCGGCAACAAACTAAGAAATCCCCGGTACCAGGAAAGTCTTAGTTTCCCACACTCACCTCGTGGCTCAACTGCCTCACTTATTACACTGTCACACTGCCTTTTCAATCTACCTGTTCCACTTCTATCTCTCCCTCTGCAATCTACTTCTTCCACTCCTATCTCTCCCTCTTTCTCAATTTATTAGCCCCGATCTCTCACCATCTAATCACATACTAAATTGCCTGCTACCAACCCCTCCAAGGAAATTGAACCTATTCATTCACTCTCTTTCTCAGTCTCCCCACTGAGTCAATCCCTCCTGCTCAAGGACCCTCCCACAGGTGCCTGGACCAGGGATCCCCTCCTTCCCCCTGGGTCAAACCCTCCCGGGGTCCCCACTCATTCACTTTGCACTTCCCTCCTTTTCCGGCCGGTCTCCTCGCGGAGAACACGAAAACACGGTACAGGGAGGTCCCACTTGCTTCAGGGGTCCGGGACTGCCCAGCCCCCGTCTCAGACACTCCACACACACTCACACATGCATACAGCTGCCCCCTGACCCAAAACCCCGTGATACTCACAGCCTGATCTTCTCACGAGGGTCTTCGTGCACAAAGCAGTTTTCTATGGGTACTCTCTCTCCTATAAGCCGGCACTCTGATGGGATCCTCTCTTGCACACTATTAAAAACTAATTTGCTTATGTGTTATTGTAATAAAGCCTCTCTTTTCCCAAGGGAGAGTGGTCTAGCCTTGGGACCACTTAAAAGTCTGGTGGGGAGCTCCTTCCCAGAAACTATCCACCTCCCCGGAGTTGAGAGAGTCACGGATGTCGGCACCAAAATTGTTATGTTTGCCCAATTATCCTATCATAAAAAAAGCCAAACAATATTAAAAGTAGTAACAATTTTAATTGAATAGTTAAAATAAAAAAAATTATAAAATTTGATACAATATAATTCAATTAAAATAAGGGATAATTTGGTTCCAATAATAGTGCATAAGCAAAAGATAACCACGGGGTACAGAGGGCAGGGTTCTGGGACCCTTGCAACATCACATACGAGCTTGCAAAATGAAAATCGCCCCTTATATGCCATGTGTCAATACCATCTCCTCCCATTTTCGGTTCGTCATATCTCTATCTCAGCCTTCATTACCACCTTTACCACACATGCGCCACCACTCGGTTTGGTGGTCACACAAGTCTTTGGGGGTCGTCACTGATGAAGGCTCTGTAGTCTTCTTCTGTGTCCTTTAATTCACGTTTGGGTTACACAAGCGCATCAAGCCAGTACAATGTTAGCCAAGACTAACATATCACTGCATCTACATATCAAGGCAATAAATCCCTTATAATTAGCATTTTCTGGGATCCAACCAGGTTCTTGGTCATTTTTAGCAACTTTATCTTCAGCTTCTTTCCTGCGGTCCTTGATAACATCTCCTGGGAAGGGGGGGGGGGGGGGGGGGGGGTGGAGCCCCTCCTCTCCCTCTCTTCCTTGGCATTACAACTTCTAACTATATTATTATTCTCAAATATCAATTACTGTATCAATATTGATTGCTGTTTCAATTTTTATCAGCACGAATCATACCTATTTATCATACATGTAAATTGCAGTTTAATGAACTTGACTTGAATTCAGTTTTGACTTCCGAAGAATTAAAAATCTGAATGACAATGACACAGCCTCACAGCCTCACCTTCCCTTAGTGATATGTGAAAGGCCAGAACAAGAAGAGGGAATCTGGTGCCTGCTGAAATCAACATGTACTGAGAAATTATTGTTTTTTTTGAAAGAACAGTTTAAATTACAGGAGGGTCTCTTGCTTTGGTGAGCCCTCATCCCTCTGTGATACACCTCACCTCAATGTAAACTTCAGGTGGTTTGGGGTTTTCTTTTTCTTTCTCCAAAACACGAAGAGATCAAAATTCTTGGTAAAAACAGGACTTCTACTTTCAGTCAAAGCTAAAGATAAGCTCTGCAGGGCTTCTTCCTAGATTTGGATAAAATACCCTGGTGATCTTATCACACCCTGTTCTCAAACTTTTGGGACCAGCTTCTACTCTGGAACACCATGACTTCCTTGTAATCTGAAAGAGGGAACAAATCAAACCTCAAGAGCTGGTCCTACCTTTAAAACCAGTGTTCCTCCCACCAGAAACTTCTTTTCCTTTTGTGATAGATGAGTCATGTGATGATTGACTCTCACAATTAATAGAAAAATATCATGTATATAAGTAAAGAAAAGTTTTATAGATTTATAGTTATGCTGCACCCCATCCCATGGTTATCAATGGACAGCTGGGGTTGGGACATCTGGGAGGGCTGGCTTGTCACTATGGCCACACTTGACCCCCAATCAGGATTTGAGGAAGAGATCTCCACCACTGGACAGCAAAGAAGGGGTTGATGGACAAAACTTTGGGAGGGGTTAAAGGGTTAAAAAGGGAAAGTCTCCAGTGTGAGGGGGCTGAGCACATGGCGAGGAAAATCTTTTGCTCCTGGTGCTGTAACCTTTTTTCTTTATTCAGTCTTCTGTTGTATTTTTGATAAGGTTTAAGAAACCTTCCAAAACTATGAAGAGTAGCTATATCTCACACTGTGGTCTGCAACTCTCACTCTTTATTACAATAAAATGCTTCTTTTTATTAGGTTTACATCAGTTCCATATGAGCTTTTATGAGCTTTTATGCCTTTTTATCTATATATGTTTAATACCACTTTCTGCTTATTGCAACATTCCAGGAATCCCTTTTGACTCTTCTCTCCATATTCCTGCAGAAGGTCAGGTCACTGTGGGTTTTACACCAATAAAAATCCAGGTTGTTCAGATCCTAGGTGTGACGGGCAGGCACAATTTCCCTGCTGACACAGGGACTGAAGACAAACCCCTCTGTTGTCACTGAAAACAAAAGAAAGGAGGACATTTCTGCCCATTGGAAAGTCCCCGTTTGCCCTGAAGGACTCTGCCTCTTCTTTCTCAGCAGCAGCTCAGCAGCCGGACGCCAAGGACAAGAGAGGGAGGGGTGGTTGATTTGTGTGACAATTTAACAGCCCTTGCAAACAAGAGCTGAGTCTGTCAGTAACATCTCTGCAGAGGCAAGTCCTTGCTGAGGATGCAGAGCTGAGTCACTTGTGTTTAGTTTGCATCGAGTTAATGGCACGGTGGGTTTTCATGCTGCAGGTGTGGCCCCTGTGACAGCAGCCTGTTCATCCTTCAGGGGGTTTGCACCCACAGGGACAGAGCTGCTCCTGCCAGCACACCACAGTTTGTCCTCATGCCAAAAAGTCCAGGCAGAACTTCTAAAAGGAACATTTTCCTTTTGCTCTCAAACCAAAGATTTAGATGTAATGGTATAATAGAAACAAATCTTTTCCCCTGTTGTCTGTTGGGACAGGAGGAAAATCCTATCACATCCAGATAGCACGGCACTGATTTCACGTCCGCTCTGGAAATGACTTGCAGGAGCAAGTAAATAAAATTCTCTGCTAGAACAGTGAAGTCCTGCCATTCTAAATCAGTGTGGTGCCTGAAGGGTTTTGTAGCAGGGTTGCACCTAAGTTGATGCTCAAGAAGTTTATGAGGTCCAACACAGACCTAAGGTTTGCACAGCAGAGTTTAGGCTAATAGCTAAGGGAGCATAAATTAAATGGTCTTTCCAACCCAGAAGGCTGATGAGAATTGTTGGTATTTGTGCTCTCCTTCCTTGTTTAAAGGATAGCAACATATTTGATGAGATTTTGAAATTGCAGCTAAAAGTCATGGCCAGATTAAGTCACCTAAGTGGTTGTTGTGCATTTCTAATTGTGGAGGTCAATATCAATGTAGCTGCTTCTGGTAATACAAAAAGCTTATTCAAGACACTTCTTAAGAGAAACGTCCTTTTCCTTTTCACTCTTAACTGCAAAGCACCTCCAGGATGAACAGCAAACAGGTTATCTAAATTGTCCTTTCACAATAACAGAAAACTTCCCCTTTAATCAGCCTGAATTGCACAATTCTCATCTGTATGAAGGGATTTCATTTAGTCTCTGCTGTAAAGAAGTGATTTCTATGCAACAGGGTTGATAAAGGGAGGACCCAAATTAACAAGAGTGGTATTTGTTAACACTGCCATTACTCATCACAAACTTTAAACAAACCACACCACCCAGCCCAAAGCTAATATGGCTCTGTGTTAAACATTTCTGAGGGATTACACATCCTTGTGTGAAGATGGAATTAGGATTTAAAGCCAGTATTTCTGCATATACAAGCATTGTGCAAGAACATTTCATCTTCAAAATGGAAACCAAATATCACCTGTACAGGGTAAATGCTGCAATAACGTGAATACACTTCTTCCATCAGGTTCACAGGCAGCTTAACCAATTCTGTGCTTGCAGATAATCTTTTCTGGCATCTTTTGGGGCCCTGAACCAGGAAAGTCACACTGAAATACTTTGGGACCATGAAAATTTCTTCAGATCCAAACCAGACTCCAGGTGACACAAGTGACTGCAGACATCAACCCCCCAGCGGAGGCCAGGTTTGCTGTGTTCTCTTTGTCATTGTGGGTTTGTAATTCAGACTCACAGAAGGGCTTGAGCTGGAAGGGGCCTTAAAGACCCTCTAGATCCAATCCCCCTGCCATGGGCAGGGACACCTTCCACTAGACCAGGTGGCTCAGAGCCCCTGCGAGGCTTGGCAAATACCCAAAGACACCTTTTCCTCTGTTTTGCAAGGTCAGATTTCCATGCTCACTTTCACAGATGGCTCCAGTCTCACACAGAGCATTGCTGATTGGTCACTCTTATCTCCACAGCCAAGCAGAGATCCTGTTTTGGATGGCTCTCACTGCTCCCAAGGCCCCAGGGACCAGCCACTGCCTCTCCTCCTTCTGCTTTCCCTTCCAGGATCAGAGATTTCCTGCTGCTTCCTCCACGTCTGAGACAACTGGAGGAGATGAGGGGCTGAGGATGTGGCTTCTTACAGAGAGTTGATAACGCTCAGCTAAGTATTTTATTCTCCTGCCACTAAGCAATCAGGCTGCTGCTGAAATTCCTCCTGCTTGGAAAGGGCTGGTGTGAGCAGCAGGAATTGTTGCTGGCTGGAATTTTCCAAGAGCTGGACAAAAGAAGCATTTTGTGGAAGGCCACCAGCTGCCCTTGGTCAGCAGCACAAGGTGTGAGGTCCCCTTTGAAGGCCATCCCTGCACAAGGACAGCCTGGCCTTCTCCAGTGCCCAGATCACCTTCCAGGCTTTTGGGCTGGCCTCATCCCTCACCCTGGAGAAGCAGGTTGCTGTTGGAACTCTCATATCCACAGTTTCTGGCTGGATTGCCGTGTCTTACCACAGACAGCCCTGGAGACACCAGAACAGACTCCATCTGCAATAAAAGGGGACTTTGTTCCAGCTTTTCCCTTGGACCAGCGTGCAGCAAGCCCACCTGGGCCTCATTCAGGTCTGTGTGGGCTGGTAGTCAGCTTCTGCTGGGAATTTAAAGCTTTTACCCTACTTTCCCCAGCAAATAGTGGAGCGAACCCAGCTGCACAAACCCCCGAATTTCACTCTAAAAACCACAATTTTCATTTTCCTCTATTCAAGCCTTGAAGAAAACAAACTTTTCTTGAGTGAGCTGGAGGCACAGTGTCCTCCAAGATCATTCTTGAATAGGACAATATTGCAGGGGAAGACTGGCAAACCCAGAGTTTACTGGTGCTTAGGAAGCTTTGCTAAACCTTCCCATGTGCAGTGCTCTTGCACCCTCCTGAGCTCCTGGAGCCCTCACTCAGCTCAGGCACAGTTTGGACAGAAGGGGATGGTTCCGTCTGTCACACGTGGAGACAGGAGGAGGGAAGACTTTGCAAACACTGCCACGAGGGCAGGGCTGTTTTCATTGACGGTGCCAAGGTAGTACATCATCTTTGATTAAATGTGAGGTGCTGAAGGGCAAAAATTCTCAGTGATAAGGAGAGAGTGTCTCCACTCACACAGCAAGGTAAGTGAAGGGGAAAGATCAATCTGTATTTTATGGGAGGTGTTCAGTTTTTAACAAAACCTTTTTGCAGAAGACATGCCTAGGCAGGGGTGATTCAGAGCATTTTATCAGCCTCACAGAGCATCCCCACATCTGCTTTGCCACATTTTCTCTCTTTTTTTCATTGTGAATGATTTCTCCTGTCAGGGTTGCTCCTGCTTGGAGTTCTACTCTCAGTGGAGCCCCAGACTTTTCTCAGCTGCCTCTGCAGCGAGTTCTGAGCCAACGTGGGGCTCTGCTGCCAGCCCAAATCTGCCCTTCCCCTGCCCAGCCTGAGTGCAGGTGGGGCATGTGCTGGGCATGGCCGGAGATTGGCATGGCCAAAATCCTCCAGCATTTACATCTGCCCATGGCTTTGGGGAGCACAAATGTCAGAACACCCATCACAGCTAACAAATGGCATTTCTTGCAGATTGCTACAGCCACGCTGCTGATCCACAAATACACGAGAATCAATTTCAGTTGAAAAATGTCATTTATTACAAAGTGCTACACCCATGCTGACAATACAGAACTATACAAATCTCAATTTAGGTTAAAAACAGGAATTTATTAGATTATTACAACCTGTGTATGTAATAATATACAAATACCAACCTCAGTTAATTTCTTGCCAACCTCTACAAAAACTCACTATACACAAAGATCAATTAGGCATTTAACAACTTAATTTATTACATATTACTACAAGGATTAAGCCCATCTAGGAATACAAAAATACATCCATAGATATGTAAATAGAATTACATACATAAACAGATAAATATACCTATACCAATAGACTTATATACCTATACAAATACCAATATTCCTATTTTAAAAGCCATATAACAAAAATCATATCAAAGGAGATACCTACACCACTGTACCCATAAGAAATAGAAATTAACACAGATATAACAATATCCATGTATACATAGATAAACTGATACACATATATGTAATTTCAAACATATATGTATATATACAAATAGCATGCATTCATAACAAAATAAATATACATAAATACAAGAATATACACATGGAAATAAATTAATACAAATAGCAACCCACATACAGAAATACAGATGTAATAATCCCTGTCTATGTTCAAGTCCATGTCCTGTAAAGAACACTCAAAGCAGAGGGATCCCAGCTGCCTCATCTTCAAAGCCTCTCGCTCGGCTCCTCCTCCCGAGCAGAGCAGCTCTCCTGGACAGGGACAGGGACAGCAGATGGGACATCTGGCAAGCAAAGGGAACACTGAGTGAGTATGGGGACGTTTCCCTTGGCAGCAGCTGCACTTCCATTAGGGAAGAGGAAACGTCAGAGCCTCCCCAGGGGGTCAGAAAGAGAAAGCAGCTGGGCGGGCCGGGCTGTGGCGAGCGCAGCCGTGGTGGGACTGTCCCGCAGCCCGGCAGAGCTGGCACAGCTCCCGGGCCCTGCTGGCACAGCTGCCTTGCCCAAGGACAGCCCCTGTGCCAGCCGGGGCAGCTGCGCTGAGCAGCCCCAGCACGGGCAGGGCCCGCTCCTGCCCCGCTGGGCAGTGCCCACGGCCACAGCCCACGGCAGCCTCAGCCCCACCTGCCTCCCCAGACCTGTGGCCTCAGCCGGGCTCTCTCCAGGCTGGCAGCAGCCGGGCCCCGTTCACTTCTCTCGCTGCTGGCCTTCAGCTCCTCCCTGCTGGCTCCCGTCAGTCTCCGGCTGTCCTCAAGGTCTTCATGGCAGCTGTGGCAAAAGTGGAGGCTCTGGAATTGCTTCCAAGGCCTAGCAGAGCTGCAGTCCTGGAGCCCTCTGTGCTCCCTGCTGGTACCCTCCATCCCCTCAGCCCTGCCATGCTCTCAGTGAAGCCCCAGCTGCCTTCAGTTTCTTCAGCCCCTCACAGTCCTCTCACTTGCCTCAGTCCCTTCTGAGCCATCCCGTCCCCTGACACCCACCACCATGCCAGCCTGTGCCACTTCCCTGTCACCTCAGTGCCACCATGGCCCTCAGCTGCCCCACAGCCCTCAGCCCCAGCAGCAGCTCAGGGTCACTGTCCCTTCAGCGCCACGGCCCCCTCAGCCCCCTCTGTCTCACCGTCCTTCAGCAGCTCCTCAGGGACAGTGCTGGGGGCCAGCGGCAGCTCCCACCGCTCCAGGGACAGCCGGGGCTCGAAGTGCTGCTACGCCCGGCCCGGCCGCCAGCTCGGACCCAGCACAGGGACAGGGGACACAGGGGGCACCGGGGGAAAAGCAAGAGGTGAAAAAGGCAGCTGAGGGGGAAAGAGCTACAAATGCAGCCTAGGCCTACACAAACAGCAATCCTTCCATCAATCTCTCCATCTAAACATTCCTGTTCCTCCTACTATATAACTATACACATTCATAAATGTAACTTTATATATATATTTATAAAAATATTTTACTCTACACATATAAAAATCTAACTCTGAAAATCTATAAATGTAAATATATTATAAAATATAAATATATCATATCTATACCTATATACATATCCACATTTAACTATACAGATCTATCAATATATGTCTATATAAATAGAACACTATCATCTATAAATGGAACTATAACCACTAATAAATAAACATAGAAATCTATAAACATATCTACAAACAGAGGAGTTCTACCTGCCTGATGGTCACAGGCTCTCCCCTGTCTCTTCCTGCCATGCAGGGCAGCCCTCCTGGAGATGATGGTCAGATGGCATCTGGGAAGCAAAGGGAACGCTCAGTCAATATTGGCCCTTGTGCACCTTTCCCTTGGGCAGTAATTGTCCTTCTACCAGGGGCTCTCAAAGATGGCCTGAAAGGCAGACTCTCCTTTGGCAATTCGAAGCAATCTCTCCTTAAAAAGAACAGGGACCGTTCCAAGTGTTCAAAAGTGTGCTTCAAAACATTGAAGTATCTCGATAAAGTTTCAGCCCCCACAGTGCAAAGGGCACCCAGGAGAGCTTGAAACACAGTCCCAGCTGCCAGAAGGAAGCCCGGCCTTGTTCTTTCTCTGAGCTGACAGAGAGACCTCAGTCCTCACTGAAATAGCTGAAGCTGAAGGTGTTGGGAGCTGAGTCATGAACCAGCTCCATTACCTGGCATCTACAAACTGCCCTCTGCAGTGAGCAGCAGCTGCTCCAACTCGACCATCAGCTCTGGCAGCAAGGGCTGGGAGGGACAGAGCTCCCTACAAGGCCTGCAGGCTGCACCAGCTGGGCTAAGGAATGGATCCAAAGTGCTCCTTCTCTCCTCTTAGGCCTCCCTAATCAGGGGTCATTCAAGCTTTTCCTTCTGATACTGGAGTTACCATGATTTTTCAATTGGTTGGCCTCTGATGTTGTGCTCCTTGTTTTTCTTGTGGGTCAGGACCAACACCAGCAGACTGGTACTACATTTAGTCAGTGATTTGGACTTCTACCCTGACTTTTTGCTCTTTTTTTCCCCTGTTCCTTCAAGTGTCGCTCAGCCTGGCCTCCCCTGGCACCTTGCAGTAAATTTATCCACCAACTTCAGCACAAAATTGGGACACACGGCTTGGTGACACAACTCCCACAAGGTCAGGTTTATTCCCTGCTCTCTTGCCCCAGCAGAGGACTCCGTGTCAGAGCCTCTGGAGAAGCGTGGAGGGCAGGGCTCAGGGAGGTTGTGCCAGTGCAGGATTTGAACTCAAGGCACCAGGAAGCACCAACCCTGCTCAGAGCAGCCATCTCACAGCTCTCTAAACCAGTGGGGGCTCTGTCCTCACCAGGCTCCTCGGGCTCCTGGGAACTGTTCCTGCAGCTCTCGGTGCCAGATGAAGCATCCTCTGCTGCAGCTCTGTTCACACGCTCCCCTCCTGAAGAATCAGGGGCAACACCAACATTGCCCTGAACAGAAAAACAGAAAGAAAGGAACCCAAAGATCACTCACTATTTTGCTGGAATCATATCAGGGATACAGTAACTCTCCTTCTCCACTCCCAAAGGACATGGAGCACAGAGGAGGGAACACTGCCCCCACGGTTCACATGACAAGCCTTTTAAACTCAGGATTCAGCGGGCCAAGGTGAAACTGAAGCTCTTACAAAATTACCTTTGAGATAAAACATGAACACAGAAAACCAGAAGACACCAAGTGAGGGGACGTGCCCGCCACGCTCTGACCCTGCCTTATCCCAGAGCTGTGAGAAATCAGCCAGCACAAAGCCAGGGGCTCTCCTTGCTGCCAGCACGGCTGCCAGCCCTGCCCAGGGCTGTGTGCTGCAAACCCACAGGCAAAGCACACATTTCTGCCTGGCAGTCTCAGCACCCCCAGCCAAGCGCTCACACAACCCATCACAAGGTGCTGCTTCTCTGAGCCCTCTGCTGCTGCCCTGCGTGTGTCATCCAGGCAAACATTGATGCACCCAGGCTATTTCCAGGATCACATTTGTGATCAGTGGCAAAAAGCTGTAAATCGTCAGGGTAGGGAAAAAAACCAACTCAAAAGACAGGAAAAGCCAGACAACCAAGTAGTGTTTCTATTCCACTGAGGAAGCAAATGTCCACAATGAAGCAAATTACCTTTGGACACAAAGATATTCTCCCTATGACCAGTTCCAGAATATTCATCTCTTCTGCCATAGCCTGTCCATCAGCACCCTAAAGATTCTAAAGATGGTTCCAAGCCTGCAATGTTTCCTTTTATTGTGGAATAAAATGCTTCTCTAAACTGCTATGTGTGACTTTACAGAAGACAAAAGTCATGCCACTTGAGAATAAGGTATTGGTAAATCCAAAAAATCCCACTCTCCCCCTTGAGTCATCATCACAAATGGACTGCAGGCAATGGGTCAGCACATCAACAGAAAGACAGACATTCTTTGGCCAACAGTGTAATAATCTGCAAAGGACAGAGAGCTGCAGCTGCAGCCCAGCCCCAGTCACGGCTCTGTGAGCGCCCACACGCACAGCAGGGCTCACGCAGCAGCAGCAGCTGCAGCCCAGCCCTTGCTTTGCCTTGGCCTTCCCACCCAAAAGAGGCACAGCCCACATCTGCTGCAGCTGCAACAGAGGCACCTCTGGCATGCCCCTCCCGGCACGGGACATTTGGCCTTCAGTGCCACTTCTCCAAACACTCTTCTCCTCTTTCCCAGCAAGTAAAACCTCTTCTTCATTTCTTCTTCATCTCCTCTTTTAGAAATCTTTCTTTACCAAGAATAATTCAATAACTAAATAATAATGAAATAAGTTCAATTCAAGAAGCCTTTGCTTGTCAACCGTGTAACAAGGTTCGAAAGCTCTCAGTCCAGCCCTTTTATCCCCATCCAATGGAATTACCTGCACAGAGGGAGATCTTTCAGACAGGGACCTCCTGATCTCCCGAATCATGTTCTCTACAGCAAGGCCTAGATCTGCTGGTGGCCATTCCTCCTCCCCAGGTGCGTTCTGTGCTGAGCTGGAGGCCGTCCATGCTGCACAAGCTGCACTGCTGGGTGGAGCGCTGGACCCTGAAGTGCCCAGGGTGGCTGCAAGAATCCAAACACATTGGTCAGGCTCCACAACGTGGCTGTGGGACACAGAGCTCTAGTGCTGCTGTGGACCAAACATCACGGGAAGCACACAGCAAAACCAGGCAGAGAATCTTTTGGCCTCCTAGGTGCCCCTTCCTAGTAGGCTTGACAACTTCTGGCCGAGAATGGCAGAGGCCTTGCGGCAAAATACTTCAAACGGTCACTTTTCAGGACCTTTTGGAAAAGCAAGGCTACAACTCTTTTACTACCTCGTGCGTCGTCAGTTGGGGGCTGCTGCTCCCTGTGGAGCTGCTGGAAGCTGCAGGGCTGGATGGCGAGCACCTCCCGCTCGGCCGGAGGCAGCTGCTCCCCGTAGAGCTCCTGCGAGCGGCTGCGGGGCCCCTCCCGCCCGAGCGGCAGCGGCCGCTCCCCGTGGAGCCTGAGCAAGTGGCAGGGCGGGATGCCGAGCACCGCCCGCTCGGCGGGTGGCGGCCGCTCCCCGTAGAGCTCCTGGAAGCGGCTCGGCCCCTCCCGCCGGGCCGGCAGCGGCCGCTCCCTGTGCAGCAGGTGGAAGCCGCAGGGCGGGCGCCGGGCGAGCAGCGGCCGCTCCCCGGGGTGCTGCTGGAGGCGGCCGGGCCGGGGGCTGCGCAGCTCCCGCCCGTCCGGCAGCAGCCGCTCCCTGTGCAGCAGGAGGAAGCCGCTGGGCGGGCGCCCGGCCGGCAGCGGCGGCCGCTCCCTGGGCAGCGGCGTGAAGCGAGCGCGCCCGTGCTGCCCGCCCGGCAGCGGCCGCGCCCCGGGGAGCTGCTGGGAGCAGCGGGGCGGGCGCCTGCGGCCATCCCGGCCCCCCGCCGGCCGCTGCCTGTTGGCCGCGCTCCGCCGCTTGATGCGGAGCAGGAGGTCGGGGCGGTTGCGGCGAAAGCAGGGGTTGCTGTAGTGGAGCCAGGCCCCGGCATCGCCCGGCGCGGCCGAGCCGAGCCAGCCCGGCACCTTGTGGAAGCCGTAGCGGTAGAGCTGCCGCACGAAGCTGCGGAACTGCGTGGCCCTGAAGGTGTGCGGCACCGGGGCCGGCCCATGGTCACGGCCCCTGTGGGCGCGGCCCGAGCTGAGCAGCTCCCGCTCCAAGAGGGAGCGGTCGATGAGCAGCCCCTGGGCGCGGCTGTCCCAGCGCACGGAGCGGACGTGGGGGCTGTTCACCAGGCGCCAGAGCTTGGCAGGGAAGGTGCGGGCGCTGAGCCTGGCGGGCAGCGGCAGCTCCGCCATGGCGTCGATCGCCGACTGTGGCCACAACGCGCGCAGCGCAACGGCCGCGGCTGCGCCGGCGGCGCGCGGCCTGAGGGGGGCGCTGCGCTCGGGCCCGCGCGCCCAGCGCCCCCCGGCGCGGGCCGGACTTGGCGGGGACGCGCGCGGCAGAGCCGGAGCTGGCCGGGCTCGGCTCGGCTCGGCTCGGCTCGGCACAGCACGGCACGGCACAGCACCGCACAGCACAGCAGGTTATCCCCACGCTGCATGCCATGCCTGGGTCACCATCGGGGACAGAGAGGAAGGACATTGCTCTGTTTTGGCTGGGGAAAGGATAAAAATAGATTATTAGAAAGCATTCATTTGGTCTCCTTTTCAGCAGACTAGCTGGTTTTATCTCACCATGTCTGCCTGTCTTTGGCAGAGTTGGCACATTTTTCATGATTCGGAGTCAGCTACGGCAGCAGGAAGGGGCAGCAATTTTGACAGCCTTGATATCAAAGGCAAAGTGCTGCCCCATGGATGGATGTTGCTTTCTTCAAGGGATTTTTGGCCTAGAGCTGTAGCAAACGCATGCTGGTGTCTTCCCAAACGGCATTGCCTTTTTATTTCCACAGGAATCACCTCTACTTTTTCTTCCCCCTATCTGGGGAGAGTTCCCATGCAAATGTCTCCTGCAGCCAACTCTTGTCACTGTGGACTGACAAAGGAGATCTTGCAATGGAGAGATTCCCTAGAGCTGCTGTGGAGAGCTGAAGTGGGAAGCTTTGTCCCTTAGTCTTGAAGTCTTGTTGGGGAGCTGCTCGTGCTCTGGGGGACGGACACCAATGATGTTTATCCAAGCCTTGCAAGTTCATTCCTGTAAAGAAAGAAAGTATACGGACGCCAGGTAGAGAAACAAGGTGTATGGGAGAGAGACGGGAAAAAGGAGAGGGGTTATAGAGAAAGGAGCCCTCCGGAGGCAGAGATCAATCTTCATGGAGGTAATGATCGATGCTCAGTTTATTGCAAATCTCAGGGTACATTTATATGCTAATGCAGGGTTCAGCAACGGGAGAATACATATAAGTGGTTACAAAGTGTTATGTGTAGGACAAAGAGCTAACATATCTTTGGTCAGGTACATAGATTGGCAAAAGTGTCAGCAGAACATTCTGCCCCATATCTTCTCTTCACATCCCTAGAACATCTTGCTTCACATTTCTTTTCCATGGGTACATCTTGGCAAACTTCTTTATATTGTTTGCCCAAGGGCAGCATGCTTCTGCTCTAAGGCACGTATGCAGGGTTGTGCAGCTTGCTTCTATCCAGTGTCTGCTCAAAATGCTCTCTACATTCCTGAGCTTCCTGACACACCACAGAGACTTTGGGGTTGTCGTATTGGCAGACAAATTTCAGTCTGGGAACTTTTTGAAGTTCCCAGTTCTATTTTTTTTTTTTTGCTTTCCTCCAGAAATACTGTCATAATCTAATGGTTCCAGAGAATCTTTTCCTACTTTTTGGGGAATTCCTTTTGCTGCCCTCCCAGACCAGGCCAATTCCCAGGGCTCCTTCCCAAAATGAGGTTCAGCCCATGGCCTCCACTCTCCAGCTGGAACAGAAGGAAGCACGGAGTTTGCTGTTTTGGGAAAGGAGCTTCTCATTCCTGCCTGCTTTCCCTTTGGGACAGGTTGGTGTGTGCTCATTTGATAAAGGCAGGTTTAAACTCTGAAGCAGTTGTGTTTCAAACTGCTCCCTTCTCCAGCTCTTCTGTGGGTATCCTTGGACAAAAGGCCTCTTGGTGGGAGCTCTCTGTGGCAGGTTAAGGAAGGAGGTTGATATTTCAGGGTTGTGACTGCTGAAAGCAGCTGGTTTCTGGAGGTGTCCAGAACTGGGAATGGCTCCTTTTCTCACCTGCCTGCAGCAAAGGAAGTTGCAAAGTAGGAATTTCATTTGTGGAGATGGCCACCAGGGGTGTTTGCCAAGAGATGGGCTGGCAGAGAGGCAGGTCTCGTGCTAAACTGGCTGTGTGTTTGTTTTGATGGTGGGGAGGGTCAGAGATGCAGACACAGACACCAGCTGAAGGAACAGTGTGATTTACTGTAATGCCAAAGTGTAAAAAAGAGTCAGGAAAGGATAAGCTAAGCAATGCACCTCAGCATTATTACAAAAGGGTGCCTCTGGTGATTAAGGAAGATCCATCACCAGGTAGCCCAATGGTTTCCCCTTCATCCAGAGCTGCACATCACCTGGGGGAAGCTGTCCCAGCCCAGCCCTGCAGAGCCATGGCCGGGAACCGGGAAATCCTGCGGTGCCTCCACCTTTGGCGGCCGCGAGGCTCCCGAGTGTGCTGTGAGAGTAGCCCGGCTCTGACAGTGCTGGGTGAGCAATGTGCCAGAGCTTCTGCTGGGGCACAGCTGGTGTCATTCTCCTCTTGGTTTTCTCCCCAGGCCTGGCCAGGGCTCAAGGAGGAACCAAGGCCAGGTGTGGCCTTGTCAATTTTCCTCATGCAGAAAGGTGAAGACGTGTTTCACCAGTGAATGCATGCAACAATCCTCTTGATATTAACACTTGGTTAAGGAGCAGGTACATAGAACATTGGGTTGGGAATGTCACCTATAGGGCAGCTTTGGCTCAGGTCCTGTTGTTGAGGCTTCAGTCAGGGTCTGTGGTTCAGGCCTTAGCCCTTCAGTATTTTGTGGTGCAAATCACACCTGTGCAGAGCTGCAAACAACCAGGTCTATCATTAGCACATTTGAGACAGGGAACAGGATTAGCCCTGCAAGGCCAGGCTAGGGCCAGGAGCAGAAGGCCAGCACCCTGCTTTTGCCCACAGGCAGCCCTGCAGAGCAAGCGGCCCCTCCTGCCCAGGGGCTGAGGTGCCCGAAGCTGCCTCCCCGCTGTGCAGCTCTGCAGAGCCCGCGGGGCGCAGGGTCCTGGGCAGCCAGGGCAGCCCGGCTGCCTTGGGGCACAAGGAGTGCCCCAGAGAGAAGCTGCTGCCCTTTGCTTTGGAACTGCTCCTCAGAGTCTTGTCAATAATCCACAGTGTCTGATGTGTTTTCCTTTCCTCTCCCAAGTTTAACACAGCTTTTTGAGAAAATTGACTGATGTAGCTGCTGCTGGTGGTGGTGCTTTTGTCTGCAGGTGAGGGCAGGTGATTTGGACCAAGGACAGAGTCCATTGTTAACACCCCAGCTTTGCCAATTCAAGAAAACCATTCACAATTGGGCTACCACTACTGAGCAGTTTTCCTAGGTTTTGAAAAGCTACCACCTTAAGAAACCCAACAGATTTTCCTCCAGGAGGATACCAGCAGTAGCATGATGCCAATGTTTTCCACCCCTTTTCTGTGTCTTTTAAGAGTTCCTCAGTGCCCAGCAGGAATGAAATGACCTGTGATAATGTGGTTTGAGAGCTCTGTGTTGTTCGTTGCCACATGAGTGTTCATGACAAGCTGGACACCCCACTCGTGGCTCTGTTGAGTTAAATTCATCCCAATTCTGTGCAAACAGCAGCCCCGAGATGCTGAGAAGAGCAGGCACAGTGGGTGGGTGTGCGTGCACGCACCCGGGGGCTGACTGCTCTGTGGGCAGATGGTTTTGCACTGTTGTAAATCTTCACTCTCCCAAGCTGAAAGGCTGTTTCAAATATGTATCTTAAATGAAAATATATATGAAAAACTAAAATTGGCCAAAACTACATGTGCATTAAATTTCATGCATATTATGTATTATATATTTTTATTATTATATTGTAATATAATATAATATAATGCAATGTAATGTAATGTAATGTAATATAATATATTAATATAATATAATATAATATAATGCAATGTAATGTAATGTAATGTAATATAATATAATATAATATAATACAATACAATACAATACAATATAATATAATATAATATAATATAATATAATATAATATAATATAATGAATATATGAGATCATTTTTTAAGCCATTGCTTGTGGGGGATATTAGATTATTTCCTAGTGTTTGTACATTTTTGCTTTCTGCTACTGCTGATCCTAGCAGCAACTCCCTGTCAGTTCTTCCAGGTCACTTCACACAAAGGGATTCCATCATTTCAGTGCCTGTGAGAGCTTGGCACTGAAATGCCAACTTGATTCCCAACTCTCCAGCCTCCCTCTGGATTTTGGGGCATCTCAGCACTTGTGTCCATGGCCCTTCCTTCATCCCCAGCCTGCAGCAGTCACAGTCGCTGCTGCCTCCCCCTTGCTGCAGCTCATTTGCCAAAGTGCTGCCAAAGGCAGCAGAGCTGGCTCAGGATCCCTGCTGGCTTCTGCTCTCTGGGATGAGCTTCAGGGGGACACTTGGAGCACTTTCCTAAAGAGCTGCCCGTGGGATGAGGGGTTTGTCCTCCCCGGGTGGCTCCTGCTTGGATTCTGTGCTCATGGAGCCCCGGAGTTTTCTCAGCAGCCTCTGCAGTGAGTTCTGAGCCAACGTGGGGCTCTGCTGCCTGCCCAAATCTGCGCTTCCCCTGCACAGCCTGAGTGCAGGTGGGGCATGTGCTGGGCATGGCCGGAGATTTGCATGGCCAGAATCCTCCAGCATTTACATCTGCCCATGGCTTTGGATAGCACAAATCTACACTTACTTCAGTTGAAACATTGCATTTATTGCAGATAGTTACACCCGCACTACTAATGTACAAATACACAAACATTAACTTATGTTTAAAAATGAAATTTATTTTAAATTGCAACACCTGTGCTACCAATATAGAAACACAGAAATATCAATTTATGAATAAAATTTAATTTATTCTGAGAATTGTGCTATGTAAATATATACAGATATCAACTTCAGTGAAAAAAAATTATTGCAACCCTCTGCAACAATTCACTGTACACAAATATTGAAGTTACTGAATTGAAGTTTAACAATTAAATTCATTACTTATTACTACAAATGTACAGCCCATATACAAATACAGAAACAGCAATATCCCTCGGTAAAGGAACTCAGATCCAGAACTAAATAAAAAGAATTTTAGAACTATACAACTGCATACATAATAAATAGAAGTAAATACATATATAGGCATAACAATATAGAGATGTAAACATGCATTACATATTTCATGACATATAACAGCACAGTATAATACAAACATAACAAACCTGTCTATAAGTACACAAATATCAATGGACCAATAGAATATTCTATACATCCCCAGCAATAGAAATGCACAGCTACAGAGCTGTACAAGTATGTAAACAGATGAATATATACGCATCAATATAACAATATACATACATAATATCCCTATACAAATATCAGTCAGTGTATGTAAATATCCCTATACCTGTAACTATCCAAATCTAACTACACATCCATAAACAGCGCTAGATCAGGAGGGGTTGCAGCCGCCGATGTTCCCAGGCCCTCGCTCGGTCTCTCCTGGGCAGGGACAGCAGATGGGACATCTGGCAAGCAAAGGGAACACTGAGTGAGTGTGGGGACGTTTCCCTTGGCAGCAGCTGCGCTTCCATCAGGGAAGAGGAAATGTGAGAGCCTCCCCAGGGGGGTCAGAAGGAAAAGCAGCCGAGCGGGCCGGGCTGTGGTGAGCTGCTCACTTCTTTCTGGCATCCCAGTTGCTCTGAGGGAACTCCCTCATGTCACGTTATTGAACCACCTCTGCACTTATCAAGACTGTGGCCCCCAAATCCATCAGCATTTATGTCTCCAGCTGCTTGCACCAATGACAGGGAATGTCCTCTAACGGTGCTGGGGCACAAAGTTACCTTGCACAGGTCATCTGACAGGGCCTTGTTCTTTCTCTGCTTCCTGTGTTTCTCCTTACCTTCCACTTGGAACTTTTACAGCATTTCTTTTTCCTTCCCCTTGATCAGTGCTGAAATGTGTGTTTCTCTTCCAAGTTACAGTTTGTTCAGTGATCCTGTCAACCTTTTCTCAGAAGCTTTTATCATGGATTTGAGTGTTAATTTCAGCAATTTTGGTGATTTTCTGTGAGATTTTTGCGAGTGTCCTGTTCATTGGGCACCATTTAGGAAGGTACAGAAGAGAAAAAGGATGTTCTGTATGTCAGTTCACTAGTGGAATATTCATGCATAGAGAGAGTGATTAGCTGAATTTTATATGTACTCCTAACCTGAAAGTGCAACAGGTAATTTGGGGAGAAATTAAAGCCCCATTTCTGCTTCTACCAGCCTGTATTCAAATGTAAAGTAAATAGAGCAGGGTGAGAATGTCAGTGTTCAGTTCCTGAAGTGCCTTATTAAGGTGTTCTTAAAGTAATGGAGATAAAATCTGGGTGGGCATTCCTAATTTCCAGACACTCATTGTCAATTTCATTGACTCTGAAAACAGCAGAGATGTGCACATCATACCTGATCAATCCATTTGGGGATGGTTTAGGTTCAGATTCTCTGAGGCTTTAGATTTTTAGATCTCTAGACAATGCTTCCAGGAATCTAAATAGTTTTCAGAAATTAAACCTTTTTCCTTTTTTCCTCAGTCTTTGCACTCATGTGCACCAGAGACCTTCAGTGAATGGATTCCACTCTAATCCATCTCCAAGCTGAATCTCCCAGCTGTGCTCACATTGGTGGTTCGTGTGTCTCTTCTGCACAGTGCAATTTTAAAATCTTTGTTCCTTATTATGTCTGCCCTTCCTTTTCTGTTTTAGCTTGCAAATGCATGCAGATGTATCAGAAATTATACATCTAATTTCTGATGCATCAGTTCCTGTCTAGCAATTTCATTTTATCCTGTTCTGATGTTATGCTAGCCTTATATGTTTTATTCTAAGTGGACTCCTGTTTTCTTGCATGTGGAAGTTTTGCAATGCAATGCTCTCATTCACCTGCTTTCATGAAACCCTTCATTAACATTAGCACAAGTAACTGTGTGATTCCCTTCTGCTTTGTAGATGATTTGGGAAACTCAAGTCCTGCTCAGCTGCAGAAAAACATACATGGTGCTTGGTAATTCCCCTAAGAGCTTAAGCTAATGGTAAACAACTGCAGCTTATTCATTTCATAGAAATTGGGAGAAAAGACATTGCAAATATTGACGAGTGTAGTGCAATATTGATGGACATCCCTCAGTTACCCAGACAGACTGATGTCACTGGCAAAATTCCCTCTTTTCCAAATGTTTTCATTTGCTTTGGCTGTAATTTGTATGGCTGCAGGTCACATTTCCCCTGATTTAAGGAAGTATCTTGGCAGGTATTCTTAGTGATATATCTTGCTAATTCTGCACTTGGAGGAATTACTCCGTTCTGCAGTCCTTATTACGCACCCTGTTCTAAAATACTTTTATGCTACTTTCCCTCTCTCTGTGTTTTCACACTTGTTCAACAAGGTTTTCTTTCTAAGAATATTAATCACAATATCCCAAAGGATTAAAAAAGGCTTAGGTATTTTTTCCCTAAGTATTTACTAAAGAAAAATAATAATAATAAAAAAAACCTGTATGCATGCTGGATGTAAAATACAAACAGAAATAAACTTGAGAGTTCTCCCAAAAACCTTAAGAAAAACCCCCATGTATTCTATAGAACTCAGAGTATTCATCTACAGCATACAAAAATAGGCATGTTCTAGAAGGGAAAATTTGTGCAACGGTTCTGCACAGAATTCTATGCTTTCAAGTTTTTTGCCTTCAGAGGCAGTGCCATTCTCTGAACTGTAATGCTCTGAGCATGTTCTGCTCACCATGGCAGCTTTCTGCTGTCCCTTGGTACAGATCATCCTCCCAGCAAAGGGGCAGTGCAGCCACCACAACTCACAGCACCTTCCCACACAGCAAGAACCTGAAGGGGAGAGATGGCTTTCACCAGCTGCTGCGGGTTCTAATAGTGCCACCTCTCGGCTCCTGAAAGCCTGAATTTCTGTGTTGCAGTGTGGTAGTTTATTGAGCCAAATGTTCTGTTATATAGTGGTATGCTCAAGTGTTCCCCGAGTTATTACAGTTAGTTTCTCCCCTGTGTTATGCCTTCCTACCCAAGTGTCCCTCAAGGAATTCCCTCCCTCCTCACCAGATTTTTCCCTGTCTGTCAAGACAACCCGGCCCCTTTGCCCCATCCATCAGCCCAAACCCTACCCTTTGTTCCAGAAAGTTCCCTGTCCCTCACCCTAAGATCCAATCCCTATCCCAACGCTCTCTCTTCCCCTTGTTCTGCTTTGTTGTAGCCCTCAAAACCACACCCCAAGAGTCGCTTATTGGTTACTATATGGTGTCCACCCCCTGTTTTGAAAGATTTTAAAAATCCGGTCACAGGGATGTTGGGGGTTTTTTTAACATCTGTTCCCTTTGGGAATTCTCAGCTGTGAACCTTCCCCCTGTCTCTCCTGATGAAATTGCTGCACTCTACACTGCAGAAGAGCCTCCTGTGCTTCCTCCACTCGGTCCTCCAGGGGTCTCTACTGCTCGGCATTTGGCCTAGAGGTTCTGGCTCAGGCAAAACCCTAACCTAGCCAGATCCCCACTCTTGCCGTTGTCCCTGGAGCATCACAGAGCTAGCCAGGGCTGCGGAGGGCAGTGACAGTGACCCATGCCCTGGCATGTCACAGCCCCCAGAGCCACACCTGCCAGGCCACAAGCCCCAGCCCTGGTCCCCACTGCCGGCCTCAGGGCTCCTGGGCATCCTCACCCTGAGTGCAAAGGCAGCCTCAGGAGCCCCCAGGGCACTCTGGATCCAGGCTGCAGACACCCTAAAGCCAGCACTGATAGAGACGTGGATGGGGACTGCAGTTGGATCTTGCAGTGCTCACCACTCCTGACTACTCTCTAAGTGAACCCAAACCTCATTTGCAGCACCTTGAGCACATTAACCCTGCTCGCCCCTCCTGGAACGTGGTGTTCCCACATCCTACACCAGCCCTTTGCAGGGAGTGACCAGCTCCCAGCTGCTCTGCTACCCTGGCCTTACTTTCTGTTTGCCAGCAAGGAACTTAACAGATACACTCCTGTGAAACCTAGCACAACATTTGCTTCTCAGGAGGTCTTCAGCAAAAAAACTCCACTAATCCCTAGTTATGCACAGAGAAGGAGGTCCTGACAAAGCATAAGGCACAGGCAGGGCTCTGGCATACGAATTCCTGAGCCGCAGGATTCCACCCATTGTTGTTCCTAGCTACTTTGCTGATATTTTAGAGCCAGTTCTGGACAAGGGCTGCTGCCGACAGGGTAGGAAAATATGGAAAAAAAAAGGTGCAGGAGACAACAAAAAAAAAAAAACCAAGGGGGAAATCCTTAGAAATACAGAGCACAACAGAAGTCCTTGGAGATGGTTCAATAGAAAATGCCAGCAGCAGTGAGCAGAGCCCGAGGTTGCTCACTGCCACCCCAGGGGCTCCTCAGTCCCCTGCTGGTTTGTGTCTGATGCAGCCCTGCCTGGAAAGGGCTCCAGGCTCTGGAGTTCTCAGCTTGCTCCAGGCTACATTCTTAGCAGCACTGAAAGAAGAGGTGAAACAAAGAGCCACTTTCTGTGCTGCCTGCAAACTCTTCTTCTTCAGTGCCACTGCCAGAGATCATCCCTCTGTCAGCTTGGCACTGTGCCTGCTGCATCCTTGTCCCTGTCCCTTGCATCAGCTCCTGCGCATCATCAGCACTCACTGTCCCACATAATGAACAGAGAGAGCTGTGTCAGAAGAGGAAGGAGTGCATTTTCTTGGCCTTTCTAACAGACACAAGAAGCATGAGTCCAAATAACTTTGTTGTTTGTTCCTGCCCTCCTTTTCGATAACTCTTTTCTGCTTTAATGCAAAAGCTTCTTTTCATACATGGATGGAATGATCTGGAATTGGCAGTTCCTTCAGGCTGTCAGGCACCATGGGAGTTTTCTCTTGTCTCTGATGAGGATTTGGTGAATTTTCCATTGGTCACTTGGTGGTGTCACCATGGGCTGAGCTCAGCGGCCGACTCTGCTGTCCCCAGGGGATGCACTGGGACGCCAAGCCCCTCAGGGCTGGAATTCGGGGTTGGGCGGGCTCGGAGCGCCCAGAGCCTGGGCCCGTGAGGAGCTGCTGCTGGCGCTGCGTGTGCTCAGCCCACCGTGCCGAGCAGTCGCGGCCATGGAGACACAGGCGGGAGCTGTGGCCGCGGCCGGCAGGCGGCCCGGGCTGGCTCGCAGCTGCGAGGACGCCCGCAGCCTGTGCCCTGAGGCCGAGGCCGTGGCGGGCGGTTTGCGGGCAGGGCTTTTCCGAGCCGGCCGCAATGTGCTGCCTCCCGTGTGGGCCCGGCTGCGGCAGAGGCGGGCGGGAGCGCAGCGGGGCCGGCAGCGGCGGGCAGAGGCCGCAGAGAGCAGCAGCCCGGCCGGGCCCACTGCGGAGCGGCACGGAGCTGCCGGGCAGCCCTCGGCCGTGTCTGTGCGCACAGGGCAGGGGCAGAGGCTGGAGCAGAGGCAGGAGCCGCGGCAGGAGCCGGCCATAGCGGCAGCTCGCCGTGCCCGGGGCCGCAGCCGCAGCTCTCCCCTGCTGGCCACAGCAGCAGCCGCTCGCCTCCGAGGCTCCGGCGCTTCCCGAAGATGAGGGGCCCGGCCCCCAGCACGCCCTGGAGCCCCGCAGCGAGAGGAGCCGCTGGCGCCGCAAAGGGCAGCGCAGAGGGCGCAGGTTGAGGAGTAGGACAAGAGGCTCGCTCTGGGCCGCGCTGGGGCAGCTGTGCCCTGTCAGCCTTCGCCTTGAGCCCTTTGCTTCTTTTCCATGAGCCCTGATCCCCGTCCTTGGCCAAGGGCCCCCGCAGCCCTTTCCAGGGCTGCAGTAAGAGCTGCCTCAGTCACAGAATCACTGGCTTGGAAGACAGACACTTTCAAGATCATCGAGTCCAACCCATGGCCTAACACCTCAATTGAAGCACAGCACCAAGTGCCACATCCAGTCTTCTTTTAAAGGCTTGCAGGGATGGTGAGTCCACCAGCTCCCCAGAGGGGTCTGTCCCAGGAAGAACCAAGATAACACTGGGACCTTCTATCCCCCGGCGCTTGGAGCTCTGGAAGTTTGTCTTTCTGCTTAGGCAAAGGCCATGGAAAAGGACTGGGAAAAGTAGTCACAAATAGAGTAGCCTACAGAGCTCTAAATTGATGTGCAAGGAATACAGAAAAGATAGAAAAGATAAAAAGGCAAAACACAAATGGCATCAGCAAAGTCTTGTGCATGAACACATAGCTGCAGAGGGTCTTCTCAGCCCTGTTTCTTTGTATTTCTGAGAACCAGAGGAATCCTGCTTGAGCCTCTGGGGAGATGGGTTTGGGAGGTAAAAGTTCATTTCTTTTTTCTCCTTGGGGCAGCTCCTGTTCCTAGCATCAGCTGAGCCTCTCTCCAGCCTGATGCCTGTTCTGATTGTTGCAGCAAAACAACTGATGGCAGACAGAAGACACTGACGCTTGCAGAGACGTGACTTTTTCCAGTGCCAGCTGTGAGTGGGAGTCAGAAGAAAAACTCCCGAAAGCACAACTCCATTGGAAGATTGCCTTCCTTTTCATTCCGATGCTCTAGATCCACTTCTGAATTGTCAGTTGTTTGTTAAGGATGGGAAGTTCTGTTTCATAATTTTTTTCATGTGGTTTGGCAGTGGATGAGGCTCTCGTTCATTCACAAACTCCAGACCAAAGTGCCTTTGGAAGATGGCCCACGTGGCAGTTTTTGCCCAGCCATGGTACTTGTGGATATAAGAAAGCAAGGGCAATGGTATTTGCCGCCAAAACCCAGCAAAGCTTGGCTCAGCCAAAACTTTGTGGGGAGATCGAGGCCTCCAGCTTACCCTAGAAACCAGCAGAGTTCCAGACAAATGGTTGTGTAGCACTAAGTGCAATCGCTTTGCCTAGATCAGAGCCTTGCTCAGCTGAAGAAGCAGAAAGATCAGCAAGGAGCTCCCAAAGGCCCCTCACATCATTTTGATTTTTCTCATCTTGTGTAAGTTTGCAACTAAATGTGTGTTTGCAGTTGAAATAATGAGAGAAAAAAAAAGTGAAAAGAGGCTTTATGGCAGGGCCAGGACATTGCAGAAGAGGAATCACTGGTGTGCATTTCATTGGACCTCTCTCAAGCCTCTAAAAATATTGTAGCCCTGATTTAAAATAGGCCAGTATGAACCAACTTAGAGAGACAGAGACTAAAATGGCTTACGGGTTTTTTTTTTTAAGAGTGAGAAAAACTTCCCAAAGGGTGTTGTTTTGTGGCATTTTAAAATATACAACATCAAAATTACAAGCTGCAATAAATCGAGAGTTTAAAAAGGAGTGTTTTGGTATATGAATAATTAAAACCACAAAAATGTGCAGATATGAATGCATGTTTTCATAAAAATCATGAAATTATAGACCAAAAAATACATGCCCTGAACTACAATGCAAAGGCAGGTAGAACTGTACTTGAATGATCTCTTTTTAGATTGCTGGAGTTTTTTCCTTGTGAGGAGGAGCTAGGGTATTGCTGAAGAAAAGTGACACAAGCAGGACAGGGCAGCGTGCTGTGCTCCGTGCAGAGGCTGCCAGGGGCTGCCCGAAGAGCGCCCTGCTGCAGCCAGAGCCCTCCTGGCCTGGGGCCCGGGAGCAAAGGGCCAGGGCAGGCGCCTCCTCCTCGTCCTGACCCTGCCACCGCTCCCTGCTGCTGCTGCTGCTGCTGCTGCTGCTGCTGCTGCTGCTGAGGGAAAGAGAAGACTCTCCTAAGGCCCCATGAACGATTGCACTTACGCAGCCATGGGGATGCCAGTGAAGGAAACCATGCGTCACATAATGCATGTGTGACCAGAGTCACCAAACACCACCTAAACATGGAATTGTTGCACCTCTCTAGGACAGGCAGAAATTTAAAGAATTAACTGGAGACTTGAGGGCAGAAGAGGCCAGAGGAGGAAAACAACTCTGAGAGGGAAAAAAACCCACCATATCTGGAGAGGAAAATATCTCTGCCTGCTCAGAATTGGTCAAGGGAACGTGTCTCTAATCCTCTCCTGAAAGGGATGCTTTCGATGAGCTTTGCACCTCCAGCTGCCTTGGACCAGAACCAGGAAGATGCAATTATGTAAATGTTAGATAGATAGATAGACAGACACATCTCATTACTGAAATGTCTCTTTACTGTCCTGTCTGCTGCTACACACATCAGAACTTGGTATCCAGTGCCCTGCTCAACTACAATCCTGAGATTGCTCTCCTGTTGCCTCAAAAAAACACACTCTTGGAGCATCTGGAGCATGTAGGTCCTTATGGAATGCAACCAGACCCAGAGCATTACTGGGAACTGGACTCTTTGTGCATCTG
Organism: Melozone crissalis; assembly: GCF_028551555.1. NCBI lineage: Eukaryota > Metazoa > Chordata > Aves > Passeriformes > Passerellidae > Melozone > Melozone crissalis. Next base: position 2,010,279 of record NW_026535850.1, on the reverse strand, counting down.
TGCTCGGGCAAGTTCTTCTCTTGGACTCGACCACACTGATGGTGCTGAAGTGGCTGGAATCAGAAATGCAGCCCAGCCCCTCCCAGCTCCTGTGATCTCTGAGCACTAGCTGGAATGCAAGGGCATTGATTTCCTGCTCAATTCCTGAACACAACACACACTGATTCCCTGGGCTGCAAAAAGGCACAAGCACTACTAAGCTCAAAGTGACCTCTAAGGCCCTACTGGCTGGCCTGGGACCACAACAGCTCCTTCTGCACCAAGGTCCCTGCACAGAATGATGTATTCTCATGCAAAAATACTGTATTCTCCAGAAGTGACACCTTGGAAATTAAAATTCTAGCAGACCTAGTCGTAGTGCTATAAAAGGGCAGAAAATAATGATGAAAAGAGCCTTAATTGGGAGAAAAAGAAAATGAATAAGCCTCTTTCTCTAAGCAAACAAAAACAAACTCAAGGAAAAAAAGGGGGTAAAGTCGCTTCCAAAAGTGGCTCAAATATTTGGATGCACTGAGGAGATTCTGAAGGTCCCTCATGAGGCTTCCATTGTCCAGGCTAAAGCTCCCTCAGCACCTCCTCCCTGGCCTTGTGCTGCACCCCCTTGCCCAGCTCCCCTGTCCTTCTGTGCACACGCTGCAGCCCCTCCATGACTTTCTGCTTCCCAGGGCCCACAGCTGCACACAGCACTCCAGCTGTGGCCGCAGCGCTGCCCAGCACAGGCCACGCTCCCTGCCCTGCTCCTGCTGCCCCACTGCTGCTGGCACAGCCACCGTGCCCTTGGCCTTCTTGGCCCCCTGGCCCCACGCTGCCTCATCTTCAGCTGCTCACGGCCGCCAGCCCTGCGTCCTTTTGGCCCACGCAGCTCCCCAGCCACAAAGGTGCCCATTTCACTTCAGATACTGCAGGCAGCATTGCAAGACGGCCTTCCTCTTCCGAGCAACACAAGACAGCAGTCAAGGACTTGCAGCTTCACCCCCACTCTGTGCTCCAATGCACTTGCCAAAGCTGCAGACTTCAGCGCAAAATGGATCAGCAGAAACTTGCCCCTCTGCTGTTTGCAGCTTCTCAAAAGCCAAAAGGCAGTTGGGTCAACAGTGACTCTACAAGTGAAGAACGACTCAAGAAAACTGCAGAACACTTCCACAAGCCAAAGACACCTTTCCAAAAAGGGAAAAGAAACCAGCAAACTTTTTTGATCCTCCAGAACTACCACATGCGCCCTTGGCCGTCACACAGCAGAAGCCCAGAGATGGAGCTTCCCTGAGCCAAGCAGCCAAAAGCTCAGCCGGAGCCCCCAGCTCAGCACTGCCCCAACAAGACAGGTTAAAGGCCAATTTCTAGCTGTCACTGCCTGCAGGAAATGGCTACGTCCTGCAGAACTCCAGCACTCAGCATCCTCGGCCAGAAACATCAAGCGCTGGGTGTTCAGAAACTTGCACCTCTGCCTTGCACTAAAGACAGCACCCCCCACAATGGACACTTCTCTCTTGGGATGATGAGCAGCCTGTGGTGTGACCACAGCTGGACAAAGGCGGTGGTCATCTTTCTCGTTTTCCTCTTCTCTGGCTTCTTCTGCAATAGTAGAGAGAGCCAGGGGAAAGACGGCTCTTGCTCTCATCACCTGTGGCAAGAGAGAATCACAGGGGGACAGGCTGTTACCTAGTGCTTATAACCCCATTTCTCCTCGCATCTACAGCCACATCTTCTAAGGAGAGTTCATCAACATTGTTAACAATGGCATTCTATGTGACTCCAATCTCTACCTATGTGCAAAAAGAGTCAAATAGTAGATTGAGAAGGAAACACCATATACAGCAAAAAGTGCGGGAGCAAGATGCTGAATCATTATAGCACTGCTCTGCAAGTTTGCAGGCTGTGCTGCAACACCAGAAAAAACAAGGCTTTTGTAAGTGTGCAAGTCCCCACCGAAAAATGCCTCAAGCCTGAGGATGCTCCTGCACTGAGCAAGGCCTAGGGCTGCTCTGACACTCAGACCTTCCGTGCACCAAGGCAACCTTCTGATGTCACTACAATGATGTGGCAACCATACCCCGGCAAGACAAAGCAAATGCTCTGTGTTGGTCTGTGAATTTATGCAAAGCATTAACCAACCATCCCTAGAGCAAACAGAAAATAGCATCGGAAGTTCTCCTGCGTCTCAAAGCAGCACAAATTCCCCTTGTGGGCCAAAGCCTGTTGTTCACGGGATCCAAGAGGAACCTCAAGAGTGCCCTCAGGTGTGGCCGCAGCGCTCCCCAGCACAGAGCCACGCTCACTGCCCTGCTCCTGCTGCCCCACTGCTGCTGACTCAGGCCACCATGCCCTTGGCCTTCTTGGCCCCCTGGCCCCACGCTGCCTCATCTTCAGCTGCTCAAGGCCGCCAGCCCTGTGTCCTTTTGGCCCATGCAGCTCTCCGGGCACAAAGTTGCCTGTTTGACTTCAAATACAGCATCCACCATTTCAAGATGGCCTTCTTGTTCCACAACTGCGTCTTCTAAGGAGATGGCATTGAATTTACAGAATAGAATTCTCAGTCCCTCTGACTAAATGGAACTGGGCTAATTCTGCTCTCTAGGAAGTTTCTCTTAGTTCGGTGTTCCCCTCTGGCTGCTGTCAGCAAGGGACATTTTCTCTGCAAAACTGAGTTTGTAGTTCTTCAGGGCTCTGAGATGGAAACTAGGAACTATCCACTTATGCCTTTGTTACCTTTGTTGAAGGCATGAAAATGGATTTTCTTTCGGTCTCCCTAGCCGGCCCTCTACTGCTACTGGCCAAGCTGACAGTTTGCTCTATAATTCTTAAACACCAGGAACATGAAATGTCCCTTTCTCACTCAGCTCAGGATCAGCACCACTGAATACACGCTTCATGTGACCTTTAGTGGGAAGGGAAAATGAAGCAGATGCTGTCAGAAAACTGCCTGGGCTGCTGAATCCCACAGAACAAGTCAGCCCAAACAGAGATGATTTCCCGTTTCACAGCATCTCTCCAGCAGACACATTTCATTCACACAACCAGCAAGGGATATGGACAGCCTGTTTAGCCAGTAAATGAATACAAACATGACCAAGAAAATGCAAATCATTCTTTAACACTCAATGCTCCTGTTCTACCAAAGACATAAAACGGCTTTTTAAATACACTCCTTCCGGTTTTGGGTTTTTTTTTTGTTTTTGTTTTTTTGGGGTTTTTTTTTTTTTTGTTTGTTTGTTTGTTTTTCTTTTAATCGGTTGCATGCACTAATTCTCTTTAATTTGCTGGAAATGCTTGCCCAGAAATGCTTCCCCAAAATCCTTCTGAGCTGTGACAGACACTCACTGCTTTAGAGTTTGCATTTCCTTGCAAAGGGAATCACTAGTTAAGAACTTGGTAAAGGCTCAAGTTAGACAGTCAAATCCTTTCATGACAAAATTGAGGAAGAAAGAAGCTTTCCCTGAATTCTGGGAACAACTGCAGAGATTTTAAAAGGCATTCCAAGAAGGTCTGCCAGTCTACATTTTCAAAGATGTCTTGCTTGTCCCAGAAACTGAGGAATTGACAGATTCTGATGCCACAGACTCTCCCGTGGAGGGAACGGATGCCCTGCAGGTTCCCCTGCAAATGCTGCCCCTGTGGCTACAGACACCTCCTTTTTAGCTAAAAGCCTTGACAGGAGCTTTACCAAAGCAATGGTATACTAATGCTCTTTCTCTTTCAAAATCAGAAACTCAGCCACTAAGAAAGAGCAGGAAGACCTACAGAAGCCAAGTTAGTTTACACCCTAACCTAAGCAGAAGGGAAACCTCTACTTACATGCAAAGTGTGTCATATAAGAAATAGAAAAGGAAACGCCACAAGCAGCAAAAGCTGCTTTGGCAAGGTTGTGAATCATGCTATTAGTGTTGTGCAAGTTTGCCCCAACACTAAAAGAACAAGCCTCTTGTCAGTGAGCAGCTTCCCACTGACAAACGCTCGGACCAGGAGGGGACTCCTGCTCTCAGCAGGCCTAGGGCTGCTCTGACACTCAGGCCTTCTGTGCAGCAAGGCAACCTTCTGATGTCACTACAACAAGGTGGCAACCATGCCCTGACATCACAAAGCAAACGCTCCATGTTGGTCTGTGAATTTATGCCAAGCAATAACCAAACTTCCCTACAGCAAACACAAAAGAGCCTGGGAAGTTCTTCTCTGTCACAAAGCAGCACAAATTCCCCTCATGGGCCAAACCCTGTTGTTCAGGGGATCCAAGAGGAGCTCCAAGAGTGCCCCAAGCACCTACAGCCTGTACCCCAGCTGAGCACTCAGATGGGATACAAGCAAAGGAAACCAGACCAAGAAAATGGCCCACAGCCCAGGGCTCCTGTGGATGTACATCTCTGCCTTTCTTTCCCTTTGGAAGTAGTCAAACTGGCAACTTGAGGGGAAACCAAGGGCTTTGTGGGGGCTGCATTGCTCTGCACACACCCAGGCCACCCGTGGCACAGAGCTTTGGTGCCTAAAAGGATAAGCCAGCTGGAAAATGTTTCATTTTGACCTTTCTTACCTGCTAACAGAAGCTGCCAAAATGAAAGTTACGAGCAGGGCCTGATCCCTGTTGCCAGCTCTGGGCTAGAAAGGAGGCATTACTTTGTTTCAGTGGTGGGCGCATAGGAAATCACTTCCCTAAGCCCTGCACACCCAGCAATCTCACCTACCTGTTTTGTATCCATGGAACTAAGACATATTCAATACTTTGCTGAAACTCATAGGCTAAACATTACCTCAAATTTATTGACATATTTCAATCACTTCTCAGAAGTTACTGACATGAGACAGGAGTGTCCTGTAGGTCCCTGCTGGTCGTTGCCACAGGTTCAGAAGGCGATCCATGCACAAAAGTACCTAAGACACAACTGAGCTTGCAAAGCAAATTTATTCCATTAGTTGCAGTAGCAAATAATACATACCAACCCCTGGATTCCCAAAAGTCCGCTGAGCAGGAGAAGGAGATGGAGCATGGTGCTCGGCAGCAGGGGCAGTTAGGCAGTGCACTTCCAGGACATCCCCTGGATCAAAACGCTGTGCATCATATCCTTCTCACCCTTCCAGCTCAGAACCAGGCCTTGTATCTCCTGCTAAGGATGTGGAATTTTCCCAGTTACAGTACCAGCTCACACATGGCTGGCGTGTGAGATGATGGCTCAGGATGACTCCATGACTCCCTGCCACCGACGGCTCCATTGTTCCCCTTTCACAGCTTGACTGCCCACCGATTGACCAATACATTGTTTCTCTTTCAAGGGTCAAGGTCCCACCTGTTAAACAAGACACTTTCCTTCACTGTCTTGTCAACCTGCTCAAACATGGATCAAACATGGCAGGGCTTCGGGCCCGTCTCTGGTTCCTGACACAGTTGTTTGGGAAATATTCCCATTCCTCAAATTCTCCTTTGGTGGTCAAGAGGCTCCTAAAAACACTTTCTTCCCTTTGAATGCATTCCAGCTATGTTCTTAGCAGGGGCACTCTCCTTATTCTCAAGGCCAAGATCGCCAGTTGCACACAGTAAGCACTGCAGTGGGGGAATACAGGCTTCAGCACTCCTGTTAAAGCTAAAAGAATTCACAAGACTAAGCCCTGTTTGTTACATGCCTCTTCTTCCTATTCTGGGAATCAAACACAAGCGTTTCATCAATACACCCTGCAAGTGCTCTTGCTGAGTGAAGCCACATTGCTGTGTCAATAAAGCAGCTGGGACTCAGTTTCTTCATGCAGGGAAAGCCAATTCTTCATTCACATAACTCATTTTTACACGGTTTTCACAGATCTCGTGTTCAGTCCAGCTGGCTGGTAGTTTCCTTGCCACACAATTTATTGCTTAGAAGGTGTATTAGTGTGTACATGCAAAGACTCACTCTTTTTAAGACTCACTCTTACTCAGGTGATTACATTTTTTTTTGTGGATGCTCATGGGAGAGATTTCTTGTTTATTACAGATGCAAAGAGTTTTCTTAGCACAATGGCTTGTTGTGCTAACTGCACTCATGACTGTTCCCATGGGAAGATAGCTGGCTGCACGTAGAAGATGTAACAGGCTATCTGGGAATTTACTATAGCAAGGCCTGATTTCATAAGGCCTTTCTATTCTAATAACCCTACCTGTGTGCAACACATTATGATTTTCTTTCAGAAATTAATGAAGAAAACACAAATTGCCTGCTCAAACCCTTCTGCCCCCTTCCAAATCAGTTCACTCCTCAAGCACAAACCTCAGGCACATCCCCGACTGCCTCTCTCCCAGCAACTCAGAGCTGCATTGCACAGTGCATGCTGTGCGCCACAAAGCACAAAGCAGGCTGGCCTGGTGGGCCTGAATATTTCTGCCAATCACTCAGCATCTCACACCTTTGCTCTGGCTCAGTGCAGAACTGCAGGGTTGCAGGCGCTTCCTCCCAGAGCTGCGTGAGGCGCTGGCTCCTGCAGATGTGCCCTGCCAAGCTGTCCCTGCCTCACGCTGGCCTCGCTTCCCCTGGCACAAGTGCCGGGCCTGAAGGAGGCTGCCCGGTGCTCCAGCCTGCCGAGCAGCCCGGCTCCCTGCCCCGGTGCCCAGAGTGCTGCACACACTGCTGGCCTTTGCCAGGAGTTGCAGGGCAGCCGGCAGAAGAGAAGGAATCCTCAGCCAACCCAGCGGCCCGCGGCTGCCCTTGGCCTTTCTCTGCTCCTGGGCACACTCCAGATGGCCAATGCCTCCAGGCCGGGCTGTGCCCAGCACGGCTGCGCTTCCCCTCAGCAGCAGCCAGCTGCCACCTGCGCTCTGAGAGCAGAGGATTCGCCCGGTCCCAGGAAGAGGCACCCAGGGCCCGGCTGCTGCCTCTTGCAGCTCCAAGGGCCTCCTTCCAGCCTGCCTCTGCCGGGGCTCAGGCTGCTCCGGCCTCTGCCGGGGCTCTGCTGGGGCTCCAGCCCGGGCAAGGCCGGGCCCGCTCTCACCTCACAGGCGCTGACAGCTCTGCACCACAGGAGACCTTCCCGAGCACCCTCTCTGATCTTTCTGCTTTCTCACTTGAGCAAGGCTCTCCTCCAGCCAAAGAGATTATTGCATTTAGGGATACAAATCCAAGTGGCAGGAACCCCAATGCTCTCCAGTCACAGCTGAAGGCCTGCATCTGCACAGGGTGTTTGGGCTGCCTCATTCTTCCTTTGGTTTTTCCTTCAAATGCCATTGCCCTTTCTGCCTCAACTAGAAATACCACAGCTGTGCCATAACCAGCCAGTGGGTCATATTCCAAAGGCACTGTGGTCTGGAGAGGATGAATGAAGAAGAGCCCTCCTCACTTATGAAACCATACAGAAGAGGCCATATGTGTGACTTAGCACCAATAAAAAACAATTGTAATTCAGAAGGAAATGTTGAATTTTCTGAAGGGGTCAGAAGGAGGAGAATCTTCCAAATGAGTTGATGTTTCAGAAACTTTATTAATTACAACTCTAATCTATAATTCTATGCTACAAATCTCTTTAGCAACCCTACTCTACAATCCTACTCTAAATTGGTAACAGAAATAACATCTTGGCATGATTGCTATGTTCTCGTCTCCCAGGGTCAGAGTTAGGCTTAGGCTTAGGCTTAGGTTTTGTTTTAGGCTTAGGCTTAGGCTTAGGCTTAGGCTTAGGCTTAGGCTTAGGTTTAGGCTTAGGTTTAGGCTTAGGTTTGGGCTTAGGCTTAGGTTTAGGGTTGGGGTTAGGGTAAGGGTTAGAGATACGGATAGGGTTAGGGTTTGGGTTTGGGTTAGCATTTAAGGTTAGGATTAGGGTTTAGGGTTAGGGTTTAGGGTTAGGATTATTCGTCTTCTTCACTGAGTTGATGAGTTGTGCCAGGATGAATGGTGGCTTGGCTGAAGTTACAAATGGATGCTGTCCACCGGAAAAAAAAATACAACAAAGAACAGTGAACCATTACTTTCCAAGCTCATTGCTTCAGGGGCTCAATCAGGATACATCAAGTTCCTGAAAAGACCCAGAAAGAGGAGCAATGGGACCATCTGCTCCCCAGTCATCCCCAATGTGCAAGACCTTGCCATCACAGGCAAACCTGGCCCAGAATCCCACTCATCTGTTTATTGTGATGTCTTCATCATGCTGGGATTTTTGCCCTGCCAGTGCTCTAGAAATGGCGCTTTCTGTCCCTGGGTTTTCTTCCTTTCAGGAAACTCCAATGACTCACACAGGCCCCTGCCTTTGAAAGACAGGCACTGTGCTGATTCCCACAGGGACAGAAAGCAGTGTCTACCTTTCCATGCCCTGGCCCTCGTGTGCTGGATGGCACCTTCCTTCCCAGCAGGGCCAGCCCAGTGGCACTGGGCCCTGCAGTTCCCTCTCTGCCACACAGCCTGGCAGTAATCCTGGCGCAGTTCCCGTCTGCTTGAGCGTGCCAGGCAGCAGATGGGGCTGGGACAAGTCCCTCCCAGCTGTCCCTGTTTGCATGGCAGAAACCTCTGAGGGTGGGCTGGGGGGCAAACCAGGGCCCCTCAGAGGCTCACAGTGAGCCCCCCACAGCCCCTCCTGCCCACAGCCAAATCTCTGACCCCTAGGCTGGGACTGGCTTCCTTGGGCTCCTCCACCACCATTTCATGTCTCTGTACCCCACATTGCTCTGCTTCAATTCTTTTGCCATTAGATAAAACTGAACACTCCACCAAATCACAAAAGAGGGCAACAGAAACAGTCAGAGGACAGAGCACCTCTCCTCACAGGAAATGCAGAGGGAGCTGGAGTTATTCAGTTTTGTGAAGGACAGGCCCCGGGGAGACTTTATTGCCCCTTTCCAAGACTTCACAGTGGCTTTGAAGAAAGTGGGGGACATCTTTTTTAACAGGGCCAGTTACAATAGGATGTGGACAAATATTTCTAAACACAAAGGGCATCTAATCAGAGTAGGTCTAAGGAAGAACTTGTTTACTCAGAGCATGGTGCAACCCTGGCACAGCTTGCCCCAAGAGCTTGTAGGAGCCCCATCCCTGCAACCATTCCGGCTCCGGTGGCAAAGGGCTCTGAGCAACCTGATCTCTTTAAAGATGTCCCTGCTCATTGCAGGACACTTGCACCACAGGACCTTTACAGGGCCCTGCCAGCCCAGCCCAGTCTAGGATTCCTCACCATTTTCATTTGAAGAGCAGCAAGAGTGGAGGTGAGGAGGAAGGGGGCTCATCTGCTGCCTTGGACTTGAGTGGAAGAGGAGCCCATCCCTCAGAGCCTGTTTCACCTGCAGCCCCTTCACATTTTACCTGCAGGAGCTCCTTGGCAGACCAGCGCTGCTCCTCGTCTGTCTGCAGGCAGCAGCTCAGGAAGTCACGCAGCAAAGCCGAGAGGAGCTTGGGCTGCCGCAGCTGTGGAGTCCCTACTGTGGCTATCAGGTGTGTAGCCTGGAGAAAAAGGAGACACCAGGCTCCACCTCCTGCTTTCACATCTCTAAGGCTCTCCCAGATCCCTTTGTTTAACCTCTGTTCTGCAGTGGCAGTTTCTGCCCTGGCACAGACCCAGAGATAACTTTCCTTTACCAACCAAAAAACCCAAACCCCAATGCAGCCACAGCTTTTCCACCATCCCTCAGATCTTGCCTTGGCAGCTGATTTCATTGTCTGACCTAGTTAGTGGGAACTACATCAGCAAAAGGACATTTGCATCTCTGAGGATTCATGCCAGCTTGAGAGGGTTTTTGGAAGAGGGACTTTGCTATACTAACTAATTTCAAGGGTTAGTACATGAAAGGCATCTCTGCAGTGCTTGTTGGTCCTTTAAGCGCACGTACCCTAGAACAAAACTCATCAGGCTTTTTGTGCTGTTCTTGAAAACAATGGTAATTGGAAGAAAAGAAAGGAAATCCATCAGTTAATACCCAGGTAGGGAAACAAACATTTACAATCTCCTCTTCAACACAGACACATTAAGATGCCTGCACAAATGTATTGGGATGAAAATGCCTGCTTGGGCACACAGGAGCCACCTGCAGCTCTGTCTCTCAGCAGTCTGAAAATTGCAGCTTCCCATTTTTGCAGCAAAAGAAAAATTGTCTAGGTCAGAAGAAGGAGAGGTTCCATCCCTATGGCCACCCTCTGCTCATTTGGCTACTCAAGTCAATGCATGAATGGTAGGCCCATCCCAGAAAGTGCCAGGAATCACTGGGAGGTTTTGGCAGGCTCTCTGCATCACCAGGCTCTGGCTTGGTGACGTGCAGAATGTTGCTTGGGCTAGGAGGGAAACACGGTCACTGAGTGTTTCAGCAGCACTGCACAAGAAGCAGAAGAGACTCTGTGGCCTTTACACCCTCATGCCCATGTTTCCCAATGAGAAGAAACTGTACAAAGGGTTAGGTTCCTTTCTAAAGACCACAGTTTTAGAAACTTTGGTGGGTTTGGGTTCCTTCATTTCTGGAAAGATAACGACACTCTTAAGATGCTCTTTTCCTGTTATTAAGGCCATCTACACCGACAAAAGAACTGGAACCACTAACCCAAATGAAAGTGTTGCCTGAGAACACTTTGTTTGTTTGGAGTTTGTTTGCATGTGGTAAGGCTTGAATTCCCCCACTGATACAACCAAAAGTACAGCAGATGCTGATGTGTTGCAGGGACATTTGTAGGAGGGGACCTTGGTGGAAGTAGTTCCAGCAAATGGCAATGGGATTTTGTCCAGTGGCACACAGGACATGGGACAGGTGAGAAAGACAGTGGGATCAGTGAGTATTTGCTTCTTACCGTGCCAGAACTTTCACTCAGGTAAGGAGGTTCTTGTTCTATCATTTCAATTCCCACAATTCCAAAAGACCATATGTCCACTTTGGGGCCATATGGTTGACCTGTCACCACTTCAGGCGCCATCCACCAAGGAGTCCCGGTTACCGAGCACCGTCTGCTCTGCTCAGGGGTGAGCTGAGTAGCGAGGCCAAAATCAGCTGAGGAGAAAACAAAATACTGGTTTTATCTGAATTCTGTGCAATTAGGAAAGCAAGCAAAAGAATTCCCCAGTAGAAGTTTGAAATTGTGCTGTTGAATCTCCTGGCATTGGTGACTTTAAAAATCCCCCCATTTTTTACACTGCCTCTAGCAGTGGCTTTTGTTCTTTTGAAACTTTAGACTTGTAACTCCTTCCCTCTGGAAGGGACACACACAGAACAAGGCCACTCTTGACTGCTTGTGGCTCCTTATACCTCTGTGCACGTTGCAACTGTGCCTTCAGCTCGCAGCAGGGGTCCCTGCACTGCCACCAGCACCATTTTTGGGGAGCTGGCAGTCACTCCAAGCAGCCCCACACCCACATCCCTGGAATGCTGCACCTGACCAAGAATATACTGACCCAGTTTGACAGAACCGTCGGTTTTGAGAAGGATGTTGTCACTCTTCACGTCTCGATGGATCACATCGTTTGAATGAAGAAAATCCAGTCCTTGCAGGCACTGAGTGAGAAAACAGAAACAGAAGGGCAAAAATGAGTGATGTGATTTCATCACACAAGATAGGAAACAAAGAATCAAAAAGATTCCCTCTCCAGGGGAATGGGGAGTAATGACAGAACAGTAATGGCCACTGAGAGGAAGAGCTTGCTGCTCCAACACCTGCAGAGCAGGACCTTTCTGAGGAAAGGCACGTCAGCTTTTGAAAGAGCAACAGCACCTGCTGTTGTAGGCTGTCCCCTGCCAACCAGCCAGGATGACTCCTGCTGCAGTGCATGTGCTCAGAAGCAAAGAGCATTCTGGCTGCACTCCTATCCTTTTTAGCTGAGGACTGAGAGAAACGAGTCTCTCTCTTTTTTCTTTGCTGTTTGTTTCAAATCCTGCCACCAGCACCTTTGCTTTTACAGGCAAGGAATGCAGTGAAGACAGACTCCAGGCAAACATTTAGACAGGCAAGGTGGAGAACAGCAAATACAAATACAAGAGCCAGAGCAAGAATACAACAGCAGGAGATAAGAGTACTGGCACTGAGTACAGGGAGTGCAGGGGCACTGGCAGGCCTTTCACTTGAGATGCCTTTACTTGCCCATAGCATACCAGCAACACAGAAACAAAGCTTGGCACAGGAAACCTCTCCTGTTCTGAGCCCCTGTTTCCCAGACAATCCTGCCCAAGCCCTTGGAAACACAGATGGGATTGCTGACCTCCCGACTGATGGCTGCTGTCTCATCTTCAGACAGGCAGGTCTGGCTGACGATATCGCTCAGGACACCTCCATCCATGTACTCTATAACCAGCAAGAGTTCCTCGCCCAGAAGGTAGCTGAAAGAAGGAAACAAGGGGGTAGAGATGAACATGCATGGCTACATTGATTTTTGCTTCCAGGTTTCTTATTTCCAGATGCCTTTGTGACAAGGACAGAATCAAAGGAATAGATATTCCCTCTTGGCTGTGCATTGTTTGCAATCTGTGCAGTCTCAAAGAGAAAGACACATCTGTGAAAAAGGAGATGTCTTAGATGGGTAGCAAATGAAAAGTGCGTCTTAGAAACAGCCCAGATAAAAAAACCTGGCATGGTGTTTCTGGAAATAAGCACCTAGTCTTCCTGGCATGCATAGCAATGGCAGGGAGGGGCAACAATCCAAGGGTAATCCACTTTAGGATGGTTCATCTGCACTTAAGAAACTTTAAAAAATCAATCCCAAATAAATGTGGAGGCAGTGAACTTCGAGGCTTTTGAGTTAGGAAGATACAGCTGATCCAGGTTTTGAATAATTTTGGAGTAATTATCAAACTAGGTGTGCCAGGGAAGACTCATGCAGACAAGATGCACTCTCTTCTCATCCATTGGAGATGAGTAGAGACATATGAATAAATAAAAATTAACAGCTTTACTTGCTGCCACTAACCAAAGTGGGTTTTTAACCTCTAATGTTTGCTTTATGTAAACACACATCCATGGGATAAGACCATGACCTCTCACCTGTCTAAATAATTCACAACATTGGGACTCCTATACCTCTTCATGATCGTTATTTCATTAAAGGTTAGCTCCTTCCTCCTCACTCCTTGAAGATTTATTTTTTTTATTGCCACCTAAAATGACATTGAAAATCAGTAACTTGGGAGGTTGGTGGCACGAGACCACAAGGCACGTGGAGCGAGTGATTTTGCAATGACACCGCTGAGCTGTGCCAAACTGCCTTGTGATTAGGCACTGCAGTCATTAGGAACTGACATTCCAACAGCCCATTTCTCTGCTCCCTTGGGAGCCAGTTACAGGACACGTGGGGCCACTGACATTTTGCCTTGACCACTTGGTAACAGCGGTGTCTCAGTTATCACCCACAAACCTCTGACCACACTCTCTGCTGCTTTGTTTGGGACTCAGAAGAAGTAATCCATGCCTTAATACTCTGTGGATACATCTTGGGATATGGGCAGGGCTTAGGGCTTTCAGGGACGCCTTGCAGGTCTCTCCCTAGGTGCAGTTCCCAAGTGCAGCACTGCAGGTGGCCAAGGAACTACCAGTAACTTTCAGATGGATTTGCTGGCAGCCAGAAATGAGAATTCAGAACTCTGAAGCTGTAGCCCCAAAGAGCAGTGAGGTGCTCAAAGGCACCGCCTTTGTTTTAGCAATGGAGAGCGAGTGAGCACGTCCTTCTCTGAAAGGAACCGCTGCCCTCCGTGCCTTCCTTCCGGCAGCTGAGGAGGACAAAGTCCCAGATGTGTTCTGTGGGCTGGCACCAGTCTGTGCTTCTTGTGCCTTTTCAGCACAGCTCTGCCCAAAGCTCCAGCCACAGCTCACACCAGAGGGGAAAGCCCTCGAGTGCAGCAGAGCCTGCAGGGGCCGATGACATTTACCTCTCCTCCTGTGGCAGTGTCGAGTGCTCTGTAAACATCTCCATACCCCCTAGAAACAAAACAGAAGCAGAGAAAGGAGAAGCCATTTAGATCTTGCAATGAAAGCCAGCCCACACAGGAAATCTCTGCTGGAAGCGTCAAAACCTGCAGGATGCAGGAGGGCTCTGCTAGAAGGCAGATGTTGCATTTTCCTCTCAAGTGCATGGGCACTGGGCCTGTTCCTGAAGCACTGAGGTTCAACTTCTAAAGGGAGTTTAGTCTTTCCTCTTGGGTTTCACTGTCTAAATGGTGTGATTCCTATCCTGACCACAGAGTGTTTCCTTCTTCAAACCAGGGGAAAGAATTGTTCCTGGGAACTGTTATCTCACAGCTTTGATAGGGCGTAGGTTGCTCTTTCAGGCAAGCAAATTTCTTCTCTTTTCATTAGTGTGCCAGTATGATTTTGAGACATACAAAAAATGCTAAAGAAATTAACACAGAGCTGTCCCACACTTGAGAGACAAGGAGACCTTCCAGGTCCTGTTCCTTGATGCAGGCAAGACCTCGGTAGCAAGGCATCTCTGACAATGCCTTCTGAGCCCACTCACAAATTCTGAGCAGCATTGAGAGATGGGACAATCTATCCCCAGTGTGTGAATATCTTTGCAGCTGGCCTGACTTCACACTGGATAGACATTCCCCCCCAAAAACACCTGGCCCATGGTTGTACAGGAATAACTGCTGTTGGACTCACCCTCTGCCAATATATTTCAGATGCGTGTATTTCATATGGGGATTTTCAGCAGGGTTCACCATTCTCCCTGAGGGAAACAAAATGCAAGATGCTGACTTTAAAGCAGAGATCCCAGCTTCCAGGAGATACAAAAGGCAGCCCCAGCGCCTGGGGCTCTGAGCCCTTTGTGGTCGGCTGGGTAACAACGACCACAACCAGGCAGACAGCTCTGCAGCACAGGTGGCCAGCACAGAGACTGATTTGTACAGTCTTTTCAAGAGTTCTCTTGACAGGAAACAAAGCACAGGGACCTGCAATCCCAGGAGAGGAGGACATCTTCCCCACCTTTCAGCAATTTGCAAAAGGAATGCCTTCCCATTTGTAAACCAGAGCACCTCAAGCTGTAACTGATCCTGACGGGGCTTTCAGCATCAGGACCCTGACCTGTTTATGAGCAGGCTGAGCTCCAAGATGCCCCTCTCCCAGCTAAGGAAGGCTCCAGCCTCTGCAGTGCCTCCAGCCCTCAGGGACAGGGCAGCAACCACAACAAGGCTGGCAAAGCCCAAGCATTAGCACTGACAGGCACTGATGGGAAGAAGCCAGAGTGAGCCTGGGCCCCGGACAAGCTGTTGCCCCCATTCAGGACACACCAGGATGGGCTTTGAGATCAGCCACACCGAGGCGCAGATCAGTGCCCTTTTTGTCCCAGCAGGTGATGGCAGACACAGAATTCACTGGGCTCTGGCCTCAGCCCCACCAGGTCTTATCTGAGAGCACAGCACTGGCAGCTGTTACGGGCAAGAAGCAGATTCATTGGGTTGTGCTGCAGAATCACAAAGGGCTTGATGTGTTTTCCTAAAGCAGGGCCTGGGCCAATGGGTAGGATTCTAACAGTCATGGGAAAGAGTGGGAATCGGGTATGGAAAAGTGCCATGAATCTGAGGAATATACCATGGCTGAGCTGGAGGCTCTCTCCTGAGAAATGCCTGCAGTACAGTTTTATCTGATCATGCCACTTGGATGTGTCTCCTGGACACATCTTGATAAGCATAAAACTAGAAGATTAAATAAAGGTTGTTATCAAAGTCTCTGTTTTTTCTTTGGGGCACATGGAAAATACCTCGTGCTCTCTATTTGTCCTGTAACCTGATGTTCTTTCAAAGTAGTTCTTATTGACAAAAAGATAGCATTCTCTTATTGACAAAAACATAGCATTCTCATGAAAATAAACTGCAGATGTAGTAGTGGTAACAGTAACAGTCATAAAAATGACATCAGTAAGATGTGGGGTAGAAGGGCTCCCTCAGGATGGAGAAAAACACAACAAAAAACCCCCACCAAAAATGAACAACACAAAAGCAATCCCACCCCCCCTCCCCCAAAAAAAGAATCCCCAACCAAAAAGACAAAACTCCAAAGCCACTCCATTTCTGTGAAGTTTTTTTGCTCTGATGACTGGTTGGAAGTCAGGAGCCTAAGGAGAATTTAGGAAGCTAAAAATTCTATTCAGTTTGGCCACTAGCACACAGGACTTGCCTAGATCATTTGCTAGGTCTGATCTGCTGATCCAAGAACAATCCCTGCTTCAGCCTTTAGCAGAGAGGGAAGCTCAGGCAAACCCAAGCCAGTCCCAGGTGCCCTCAGAGGCAGCAGGAACACCCAGAGCTCTCTCACTGCCTCGGAGCACAGCACTTCCCTGGGGAGTCCTAAATGGCCCTGTGACACCAAGCTCAGGAGGAGCATTTGGTACAGCTCTGCTGACACCCGCACACAACACACTGTCCCTCAGATAAGAAACACCCCAGACGTACCCAGCAGCTCCACGTACTCCTCCTCAATCTCCTGTTCCCAGGATCTGTCCGAGCTTGAGTTCCCAGGTTTCACAGAAGGGTTTCCTCGAGGTGATGCTGCTGCGGCAGCAGGTTCAGAGCCCAGGATGTGCTGGACCTGGAGCATTTCTGGTGGGCACTGTTCCTGTGCCTCACTCCTAACTTGGGGTCCTTCATTGCCACACATTCCCTGCAAGTCTTCGCAGGCTGCCCGGTGAGACATCAACACTTGCACCTCAAGTCAAACAGAACAAAGCAGTCAGACACTACAGCTTGTCCCTGTCAGCCAGGAGTCATCGGCTGTGAGGAAAGGCAAAGAACAGATTGACAGGGGATACAACAGCTTGTTTCAATCCTCCATCTGGGTCACCAAGTTCCACTGTAAAAACACCTCAAGAAAAAAGGAGAGCAGGAACAGGCCAGCAGGAATCAATTTGGATGACTGCTGGCCAAAAGGCCAAAGGACAAGTTTCACTGTCCAGGGCAGCAGCTGAGATTCAGCACACCAGGAAATGTCCTTCAGAGTGACTGTGATACACACACTACAGCAGCATGGCACTCAGAGGCATGGCCCCACTCCCTGCTGCTCTGCACTGGAAAGGCAAGAAGGGCAGAAACCACCAGATTGGTGACTGCAGTGGCTGCATCCTTGTTTCACTCACTAGGTTTTGCAGAGACTGATGGAAGCGATTAAGTTTCTCTCTGATGATTTTCATTTCTTCCTCCAGCTGCTTATGCCTTGCCTTGGTCATACTGTGAGCTATCTGAAGCTCTGCATCCAGCTGTTCCTTCATGTTCTCTAACAAACAAAAGAGAGGACATTTCATGAGTGGAGTGGCTGCCACTCTTTCATTCACCTGGTTTTGTTGATCGCCCCTCTGCTGATGGAGATTCTCCTCTTGAATTCTTCCCATGTCTTCCTTGTTCTTTCTCTTCACTGCCATGATGTCACTCTGAGCTTCGGGCAGCTCTGCTTGTGGCTCTGCCTTGATGTCCTGTACACACAAAAGCAGAGCAAGTGACTGGGAGCTGCCGTAAGGCTCAGCTTTTTTCCTCTTTTAGCCTCAAAATCACATTTATTCAGCCCCTTCTTTCTGCTTCCCTCTCCACATCAGCCTCCATTGCAAACCTCCTGTCCCAGGGCTGATCTCTGCAGGTTCCAAGGCTCTGTGCTTCCAGTGCCTGTGGGACTCCTGGCCTCCTCAGTCCCAAGAGCTCTGGTTTATGCCCGTCTTCCTGCCCTTCCCTCTGTCCCCTGGCCAGTCAGGCTCACCTGGCCATTCTCCTGTGGCTCTTCCACCTGCTGCCTGAGCTGCTCTTCCTGCCCTTGGGCAGGGAACAGCTCTCCCTGAGTCTGGCATGGCATCTCAGATAAGGCAGTGTGCTCCTGCTCTTTCTCTAGAAGCACCTGCACAGAAAGACAGACAAGATGGGTTTCAACTTCCCATACGCCCTTTGTGGGCCAAGCCTCAAAGGCTGCTGGGCTCACACGTTCCCAAAGCACTGTGCTGCTGCTCTCCTGGGTCGTTCTCTGCCCGAGGGGAGGCACAGATTCCAAAGTGACCCTGGCCCTACAATCAGGGGCCATCTGGGACTGAAGCTCCAACAGCCTCTCAGGCAGCTGACAGGGAAGGGGTGGCATTTCTCAAGGGTCTGGTGAGAGCCTCCCTCTGCTTCTGCCATGTCCTGTTTGTCTTTCAGTAGTGTCTGACACCGCGCCCTGTCCCACAGCTCCATCCTGGCTCTGCAGGGGCTTCCTGGGTGAGCTCACTCCTTGTGAGAGACACTTCTGGAGTTCACCTTCTCTTCAGGCCTGCACCAGCTTTGTGACTTCCTGACATCCACATTCTTGTTAGAAAACTGGGTCATTCAGGAGATGAGGATGCGTGCAAAGATCCCTGATGGAAGTCAGAGAACCTCTATGGCCACCTCAGTATATGGAGGAGGACCAAGGTGTTTCTTCTCCCTCTTTTGTCAACTGAGAGTTCTGACCAGCAGTAACAGAGTTTCTCATAAGGCCCCATTAACGAATGCACTTACACAGCCCTGGGGATGCCAGTGAAGGAAACCATGTGTCATGTATGGCATGTATGAGCAAAGTCACCAGACCCCAGCTACAGCATGGGATAGTTCCACTCCCTTAGGACATGCAAAAATTTAAAGGATAAAAAGAAGGCTTCAGGGCACAAGAGGCTGGAGTAGGAAAACAGGAGGGGAAAAAACAACCATCTCTGGAGGGGGAAACATCTCTCTCTGCCTGCTCAGGATCAGTCAATGGAACTTGTCTCTACTCCTCTCCTGAAGGGATGCCTTTAGGTGAGCTTTGCATCTTCCACTGCTTTGGAGCAGAGCCAGGAAGATTCAAATAGATAGATAGATAGATCTCACTTTTATAATCTCTCTTTACTGTACTGTGGTATTTACATTCTTTGTACACAAAGAGATATAGTTCTCTCTCCTAGGTTTTTTTTTTTTAAGAGAAGGTAGTGAGAAACTTAAAGAACAAGAGAAAGCAATTATTATCTCTACTTGCTGTTCTTGTTGTTTAGTACATGTAGAATGCGTTCTAGTGATTGTTTACTGAAAGTGATTTGTTAATTGGATTTTAGTGATAGTTGTTTAGCTTGATTAGCTAATTAGATAAAAGATGTGTTGTGACTGTCTGGAGACAGTCACGAGTTTTTCTTTAGTAGCTTTATAGTGTAGTATCTCTTTAGTATAGTTTTAATACAGTACTAGTGTAATATAACATAGCTTAAAAAAGCATTTGTTTAACATTCTAAATCATAGAGTCAAAGCACATTATTCACCACGTGGGGTTCACCCTGAATCAACACTGTCATTTCTGTCGCTACACACATCAACACTCGGTAGCAGTGCCCTGATCAGCAGCCATCCTGAACTTGCTCTCCTGTTGCTTCAGTAAACCACACTCTTGGGCAATCTGCAGCGTGTGGGTCCTTATGGAATGCAACCAGACCCAGAGCATTGCACTGGGAACTGCACTCTTCGTGCATCTGTGCTCGGGCAAGTTCTTCTCTTGCCCTTGGCTACACTGATGGTGCTGAAGTGGCTGGAATCAGAAATACAGCCCAGCCCATCCCAGCTCCTCTAATCCCTGAGCACCAGCTGGAATGCAAGGGCATTGATTTCCTGCTCAATTCCCAAACACAACACACACTGATTCCCTGGGCTGCCAAAAGACACGGGAGCCATTACCCTGAAAGTGATGTGTTTCTGCCAGTGCTGGAAAAGGGCAGGAAAGATTGAGGAAAAGCTCCCTGGAGAAGGAGAAATTACAGGCTAGAAGGCTTCTCCTTCTAGCAAACAAACAAACAAATAAACAAACAAAATATGAAAGTGTTACCTACTCCAGTGTCTAAAGCACTTGGATGCACTGAAGAGATGTTTGGCAGGGAAGCAGCCCTTGTGCTGAGCACTGGCTCTATGGATCTAAGGCAGGGATCTATGGAAGTCTGCCTGAAGGTCCCTCAGGAGCCCCCATTCTCCAGGCTAAAGCTCCCTCAGCACCTCCTCCCTGGCCTTGTGCTGCACCCCCTTGCCCAGCTCCCCTGTCCTTCTGTGCACACACTGCAGCCCCTCCATGACTTTCTGCTTCCCAGGGCCCACAGCTGCACACAGCACTCCAGCTGTGGCCGCAGCGCTGCCCAGCACAGGCCACGCTCCCTGCCCTGCTCCTGCTGCCCCACTGCTGCTGGCACAGCCACCGTGCCCTTGGCCTTCTTGGCCCCCTGGCCCCACGCTGCCTCATCTGCAGCTGCTCACGGCCGCCAGCCCTGCGTCCTTTTGGCCCACGCAGCTCCCCAGCCACAAAGGTGCCCATTGCACTTCAGATACTGCAGGCACCATTGCAAGATGGCCTTCCTGTTCTACCACCTCATTTTCCAAGTAGATATCATAAAATTTGATCGGAATAGGATTCTAAGTCACTCTGTTTAAATTAAAATTATCTAATTCAACTGTACAGCAAAACGGTCTTAATTAAATTTTTCCTATCTGCTGTCTGCAAGCATTGTTCTCTTTTCAAAACTAGGTTTTAGTTCTTCAAACTCTGAGAAGGAAATTTAAATATATCTATAGCTGCCTTTGTTACTTTTGTTTCAGGCATGGAAATGGATTTCTTTCAGCCTTCCTAGCTGGCCCTCTACACTCTACTGCTACTGGCCAAGCTCCCAGCTTGCTCTACATTTCCTCAACACCAGGAACACGAAATGTTCCTTTCTCACTCACCTCAGGATCTTTAGCACTGCTGAATACATGCTTCAGGTGACCTGTAGTGGGAAGGGAAAATGAACCAGATGCTGTCAGAAAACTGCCTGGCCCTCTGAATCCAACAGAACAAGTCAACCCAAACAGGTACGATTTCCCGTTTCACAACATCCCTCCAGGAGACACATTCCATTCACACAGCCAGCAAGGGATCAGGACAATATTCTTGGCTGTTCCTACACTTCAGCCTGTTTAGCCAGTAAATGAATACAAAGATGATCAAGAAAATGCAAATTGTTCTTAAACACTCAATGCTCCTGTTCTATCAAACACATAAAACAGCTTCTGAAATTTTCTCCTTCAGGTACTCTTTTTTTTTTCCAATCAGATACATGCACTAACTCTCATTAACTTGCAGCAAACAGCTGCCCAGAAAAGCTTCCCAAAATTCCCCTGAGCTGTGGCAGTTCTGTTGTTGAAGAGCACAGCAGCACCTCTAGGGTTCAGGAGCAGACACTCACTGCTTTAGAGTTTGCACTTCCTTTCAAAGGAAATAACTATTTTTGCACTCAGTAAAAGGTTATTAAGTTAGACAGTCAAATCCTTTAATGACAAAATTTAAAAAGAAATAAGCTTTCTCCGAATTCTGGGAACAACTGCAGAGTTTTTAGAAGGCCTTCCCTGAAGCTCTGCCAGTCTACATTTTCAAAGCTGTCTTGCTTGTCCCAGCAACCTGAGTAAATGACAGACTCTGCTGCCACAGACTCCCCTGTGGAGGGAACGGATGCCCTGCAGGTTCCCCTGTAAATGCTGCTCCTGTGGCTACAGACACCCCCTTTTTAGCTGAACCTCTTGACAGGAGCTTTACCAAACCACTGGCACTCTAATGCTCTTTCTGTTTCAAAATCAGAAACTCAGCCACCAAGAAAGAGCAGGAAGACATACAAAAGCCAGGTTAGGATACACCCTTACCGAAGTAGAATGGAAAACTCTACTTACGTGCAAAGTGTGCAACGTAATATGCGGAAAAACAAACACCATAGGCAGCAAAAGCTGCTGTGGCCAGATGGTGGATCATTGTCCCAGTGCTGCGCAACTTTTCTCCAACACTAGAAAAACAAGTGCCCTGTCAGAGTGCAGCTGCCCACTGACCAATGCTCAAACCAGGAGGGTTCTCCTGATGCGAGCAAGGCCTTGGGCTGCTCTGACACTCAGGCCTTCCGTGCACCAAGACAACCTTCTGATGCCACTATGACGATGTGGCAACCATGCCCTGACATCACAAAGCAAACGCTCCATGTTGGTCTGTGAATTTATGCAAAGCAATAACCAACCTTTCCTACAGCAAACACAAAAGAGCCTGGGAAGTTCTCATCTGTCACCAAGCAGCACAAAATCCCCTCATGGGCCAAACCCTGTTGTTCAGGGGATCCAAGAGGAACTCCAGGAGTGCCCCAAGCACCTACAGCCTGTACCCCAGCTGAGCACTCAGATGGGACACAAGCAAAGGAAACCAGACTAAGAAAATGGCCCACAGCATTGCACATGTGAGAAATGACTCTCACTTTTAAAGGTTTAATAAACCTTAACAAATGACTGAATAAGGAAAAATTGCAGCATTGGGAGTCTGTGACTAGCAGCCATGTGCTTATCTACAAAAAGGACGCTCTGCCTTTTATACCCTTAGCCCCTCTAAAAATTTTGTCAGTCAACTCTTTCTCTGCTGTTCCATTGGTGGAGATTACTTTCTTGTATCCTGACTGGAGGTCAGGTGTTGCTACACCCTGCCTGCTGGTCACAAGCCAGCCCTCCTCAAATGCCCTGACTACCAAGGCTATTACAAGGGGGACGGGAAAGAGGACTATGGGAGGATATATTACAATACCATCACTACACATTTGAACATCCACATAACATCTACTTCTTAATTGTCAGAGCCAACCATTGCATTACTCGTCCAGAACACACAGAACCAGGAGAGAAGCCACTGTTGGCATCACAGCTGAAATCCTTCCTAACAAATCTCCCCACAAATTTACACCTTTATTGGACATGCCCAGGGCTCTGGTGCGGGTACATCTCTGCCTTTCTTCCCCTTTGGCAGCAGTCGAACTGGCAGCATCTGCCCGCCAGCAGCAGCCGCTCCAAGCTGGGAACATCACTGGCGGTGCTGATTTCCAGAGGCTTCTGTGTGCCAGGGGAAGCCAAGGCAGGAGCGGGTTGAACGGTGCTGGCGCTGCTGCTGCTCTGTGCCAGAGAGCCCCGGCTGGGCAGGGCACGGTGCCCACTGCGCTGCGGGCTCCTTCTCCTGCCACAGCTGGGCACACCTGGCAACAAGGCATGACAACTTGTGGGCAAGCCAAGGGGTGTCTGGGGCTGCACTGCTCTGCACACACCCAGCACACCTGCAGCACAGAATTTTAACCGTCAAACAGGTAAACCAGAAGGAAACAGGTGGAAAAGATTTCATTTCAACCATTCTTTATGCTTCAATAGGAATGACCAAAATGAAAGTTACCAAGCAGGGCTGATCCACACTGCCAGCTCAGTGTGAGAAAAGAGGCATTACTTTATTTCAGTGCTGGGTGCATGGGAATCACTTTCCTGAAACATGCACACCCACGTGTTAGTATCCATGGAATTAAGACATTACTTTCATTACTTTTATTCATTACTTTGCTGAAACTCACAGGCTAAACATTCTCAGAAAGTATTTGACATGTTTAAATCCCTTCCCCAAAATTACTTACATTTAGAGTAGGGGTCTCTTGAGGGTCTCTGGGGGTCATATGGTGAATATCCCATTCCTCAAATTCTACTTCCATGGTTAAGAGCCTTCTTCTCCTTGAATGCATTGCAGCTACCTCCTCAGTAGGCCCACTGTCTTTATTCTCAAGGCTAAGCCATCCACTTGCACACATTAACCACTGGTGTGAGGGAAGGTACGACTAAGCACTGCCTGGTAAAGCTTAACAAATTCACAATTTGTTGCACGTCAACACTTCCCCAACATCTCTCGTTCCTTCTCTGGGAACCAAACACAAGCATTTTGTGGTCACTGAGCCCAAGGCCGCCTCCAGCCCTCCTGTCACCCAGCAGCCCTTCTGTCCTCACAAACAGCAGGCCCAGCAGTGCCTTCCCTCACTGCCTCAGTCACCAGCTGTGTCAGGAGTTCTCTGTCACACACTCCAGGAACATCCTGGACTGTTTGCTCTCCGCTGCACTCTGTTGCCAGCAGACATCCCCACCCTGTTCCATGCCCCTTGCAGAACCCTGCACCTGCTGTCCATGGGCACCTGGCAAGGGGAGGCACTCACGGCAGAGATGCACCAGCTGCCCTGGGCAGGAACCAAAACCCTCTGGTGGCACAGCTGCTGGCCTGTGTCTGGCACAGCTCTGCACGCCCCACTCCTCACGGGCTCTGGGCTGGAAATGCAATTGCACTTTCTGCCTCATGGAGAAACACCGGGGCTGCACAAACAACGGCCAGCAGGCCACATCCCAAAGGCACTGCAGCATGGAGCTGAGAAGGGAGAACACCCTTCCCCAATTCCTAACCATACCAAAACCACCATCATTGGGACTTTTAATCTTCTGAATGTAGAGTTGATTCACAGGGTGACAAGGGAAGCTTCCAATAGAGTTGAAGTTTGGTAGAGTATTTTTTCTGAGTCCTACTCAGACTGTTGATTTGAAAATTTATTTCAAAATATTTTTTTGAAAGGCTGTCCAGTCATATGGTTTTGTTCTAATACTAAAATGGCTAGATGAAATGTAGTGGCATTTTAATTACATCCAAACTGATTAGTCTGTAAAAGCTTTCCTGCAGAATAGCCACTGAACAAGAAATGAAAATCTGTGGACTGTTGACTTTGCAAATTTCTACTAAACTTATCAGACAATGAGGCATTTTCAGTTAGACCATAGAGCAAATAAATTCCTATGGATAACTTGATTTGGATAAACCTGTTGATTTCAAATTAAAACTGCCAGCACATACTAAGTGGAAATCTGAATACTCACTTCTATGAGCTCTGAATTATTAGATAGTCGTTGTTTGCCATGTTAACAAAAATTATCATTCTGGCTATTTTTTTTACTTACAGCCAGCTCTTCAACACTCTTTGTAACATCGGAAAGAGAGTTTGTAGGAATGTGAACCATGGGTTGGTGGAGCATTGCAGAAGGCTCCTATGCCAGCACTAAATGTTCACATTTACCATGGCATCACTTCTTGCCTTTAATTCCAAGCTACAGCTCAGTTCCTGCAGTATAGATTCACACTTGTAGTCTGTATTTGCAGCTGGTTCTTACTTTCCTGTCCAGAAAAAAATCATGCTTGGATCTCAAATCAAAATAAAACAAGGAGACAGTCAGGTTCTGGATAGGTATAGCAAGAACTAAGACATTTTTTCGCAAATATGTTGTAAAGTTGTTTGTACATGCTGCAAAAACGGCAGATTAAAGACTTGCACTCTAACTTGCAAGCTGAGCTTTGCCTGTTCTTTCTGGACTGATTTCTTGAGGCCAGACACTGAACCTAATCAGTAAGAAAATTGAAACCACAGGAGTAGTTTGGAGAATATTGTAAATTATTCTGTCATGATGCTTTTTGCCTACAAGTTCTGGCCATCATCCGATTGGAGTAATTAGAGGAGATGGAAGCCATCACACTGTGCCTGTGCACACAATTCCTTCCCAGGAGTAATCCATGAAGCAACGCTGACAAATCCACACCAGCAGCTGCTGCCACATAGTCATGAAGCAGAGAATTTGTATTTCTGCTACACTTCAACAGCTGAAGATGCCTCTGCTGAGCTAATTTTAGTGACTGCCCACCAGAGATTAGACCTTGTGGTCAGTCTCCAGCAAGTCAGGGCAGGTAATATTCTGCCTAAATGAAGTAAGTCTAGCAATACATAGACCATGGAGCCTGAGGAAAGCCAGCAGCTGTGGGAGATTTATTTTGTTTCCGTATCTTTCTTTTTACTAATTTATTGCAGTCAATTAGTTAAAGAATGGAAACTTTTGGCACACCATTGGCTGAAAGGTTGGTCAATCTTCCATTCATGACTCCTCTGAAAGCATCACCCCAGTGTTTTTATCAGTAGCTCTTCCATCATCATGGCTCACACAGCATTTCCTGCAGCTCTTGCTGGAGTCAGGGAAAGGCACCAGGAGAAGGGGGAGGAAGCTGTGTACAGAGACTGTGTCAGCTGAAGAGACATTTGTTTCCTCTGATTTGGCTGAATGGCTGCAGGAACCTTGCTGGCACTGCTGGCGGGGTGGCCTTTTGCAGGGCTGGGCAGAGTTTGGGGCCCAGGATCCCTCCTCTTGGTGGGACACCAGGGTGAGCAGCCCCTGTCCCAGGCAGGAGCAGAGGTTCTGTGGCTCTGCCCTGGGCACAGGGACCTGCCACTGCCATGAGCTCCTGCCGTGGCTCCTCTGGGGCAGCTCCTGCTCTGCAGTGATGATGGGCGCAGCTGGGGGTGGCTGCAATGGAGGGGGGCTTCCAGTGGGCTCTGCTGGTCTGCCACACTGGAGCCAGCAGAGCTTCTGGAAGGAGTCTCCTCTTGTGAGCTGCTGGAGCTGGAGCTGGCACTGGCCACAGAGCCGCTGTGTTCATCCCTGACAGGAGCAGAGCACAGCAGCCTCTGGGCCTCCTTGCTGCACGATGGCAGTGAGGAGGCCATGGACCACAGGTTCAGTATGTGTGACTCAGTTTCCTCATAAACTGTGCTGAGAAAACCCTGCATCCCTCCTGACAGATCTAAGACACTCCAAGAAATCTGTTGGCACATTGGGAACTCAGAATTGTTTGCATTTTGAACAATTGTCTTATGAGTGCTTTTGATTGTTTTTGTCATTTTGTGTTGATTCAGTTGATCCTTCAGAGAAGCTTTCCTAATAATATAAAACACGGGGAAGACCCTGGGGGGGCATTGCCTGGTCCATGGAGACACAAGAAACTTCCCTCAAAGAGCTGTTAGACCCCATTGGCTACTTCCCCTGTTCCTGGGTCTGTTCCTGTGTTCCTGAGCCACACCTTCCCTATTCCTGATCGGCCCCCTTATCTTTGTACTGCCCCGAGATCAGGGTCAGCCCCCAGGCCCCTGTGGAGACAAAGTGAGACCCTCTGTGTGTGGGTGTTGGGACCTGAACATCTCCCTGCACAGCTGAATAAAACATCTGTGGAGATGAAGCAAAGATCCTTTTTGCTTCTTTACCCTGGGCTATGCTAGCAGCAATTCAGACTGCTCCAGAGGAGAAGCTGCAATACTGGCACCAAGATTTTGGCAACTTGACCATAGGCACAGAGGGCGTGCAGGATGCTGCTCCATGAATTCCTTAACCAGCCATCTCTGGTGCTGGCATATTCCCTCCAGCTTCTGGTGCAGCCAGGGCCAACTTGGGTCCAGCAGATGACATTGTTATTTGAAAAATTCGGCCCACACCTTGGGCAGGAGGCCATGCACAGGCTCTGGTCCTGCAGCCCCCTGCTCAGCTGGGGACAGTGTTTCCTGTGGGGAAGATGGAACAGCCATCACAGGGTCTTGGGGGCTGTTTTCAGCAAGGCTCTGTCCCTGCTGGACTCTAGCAATTGTTTGGGGGAGCTGATGGCACATTGTGTGTAGTCCTGTTCATCCTACTCAGAAAACATGACAGCTTCTATCATTCTTCTGCAGAGTGGGCACGATGGATTTCTCTTTGCCCACTACAGGATGCAGCCCAGGCAGAACTGGTGGTGACAGGGCAGAGAAAAATTCACATCCTTCTTAGTGCCCTGGCAGGTGGGGCAGCTCCATTCTGTCCCCATGGCCATGTCTGTCTGTCGCAGCAGCAGGGAAGAGCTGAGGACCATGAGCTGCTCTCATTTGCAATCTTGCTTGGCCAGAGCCCAAGCTCGAGCCAGAGTGCTCCAGGCTCTGTCAGTGCCCAAACAGAAGCAGAAAGGGATGTGGTGTCACAACCCATTCCTTGGTGAAGGAGGTCCATAGCAGCCTCAAGAGGCACCTCAGACACTCAACAGTCAAGGCAGTAACATATGGACAGGACACAGATGGCAGTTCATAGCTGGGAGAGCATTCGTAGACATATCCAAGGACAAATTTCCCAGGAACTCTCCACAGCTCTGGGATCTGCCCATCAGCTCTGTCAGAAGCTGCAGCAGAACAACCGAAGTCCAAAAAAGCAGCTTCCAGACACTTTCCCTACCATCCTGCCTGAGTAGCCGGGTTGCTTGCTGCAAAACACTCCTTTTCTCCTCTTCCCCAATGCCCTGTGGACACTTGCAGCCAAAATAAAAAGCTCCTGGCCCTCTGTGTGATGTGATAGTACAGTTTTTATATTTCCATGCTGGGATGAAAGAAAGCTGTGCTGTGAGTCAGGAGAGGCCAGGACCCACTTGGCCTTCCTGCAGGCTGAGGGGGTCCCAGCAGACATCCTGCTGCTTTTTTGGGGAATGTGTGAGGGGGAGTGGAGGAGGTGACAGAGAGGCCGAGATCATAGAGTGGAAACTCAGCTCCAGAGTGGCAGTGCAGACTCTCCCTGCTGAATGCCTGCTGGGGCTGGCAAAGAAGGAAAATGCCCCAATAACAGCCCGGTGGCACTGTGCCTCAGGGACAGGTACAGGGAGGTGACAACAAACAGCAGCATGGCCCGGTCTCACAGCTCCTAGGAAGCAGTGACAGAGGGGCCTCATGTGCCAGAGATTTCAGAAAGGCTGTCTTCTCAAAAGGCCACTCTGAAACCCCTCTCTTTGCCTCTTGGGTTTATGAATGCTTTTGACAGCCACAGCATCCTGGGGCAACGCGTTCCACGATTTCATTAAGCACTCCTTGAAAAGCACCTCCCATTGTTCACTGAGCTGCCAGCCTGGTCATTTCAGAGGGTGCTGCCTTGGTGGAGAGAAAAATCAATCTTCTGCCTTCCAGGGAGCTGAAGGAGAAGGGACTCTTCACCATCCAACACCTGGCTGGGTCCCATTCAGAGGTCCTGCTTTGTAGACTTGGTGAGGTTTGCTTGGCAGTTACCAGCAAGGTGAGAACATTGTTCGGAATTGTCCCCCATACTTCATACACAGTGTGTACAGTAGGTATGTGCTTGCTCATCTCCATGTGTGCTCAGGGTCTGCCGTCATTTCTGGTTTTAGACCTGAGATTTCCAATGTCTGTCAGCTGTCTGTAGGATCTGTGGGCACATGCAGCTGTATTTACTGGCAGGTCGGGTATCTGACACTCATCTTTGAGTGTGGTGCCTTTACAATGCAATGTGCAAATGCAGAAACTGAGACACTAATGACGTTATTTGCCAGAGTCCCAATCTCTGCCCAAGCTGTAATTCAACACTGCAAATTATTCTGTAGACCTGAGCCTGTGTTTTCTGTTTCCTGGCTGAGTGCTTCAACTGCTGGTGTTGCTTTTTTGAACAGGAGCATCTGACTCATTTATCTTTATGACTTGTGCCTTTATGATTTGAAAGCAGCTCTTGTTTTAATTTTCTAGTAAAAGGGCCTAAAATCAAAGCTGTGGACATTTTAGAAGGGTTAAGTCGAACACTTAATGAAATTTTTATTTCTGGCCTGCAGTGAGCAGGTCTGAGGCCAGAAATTGGTGCCAGAGTAAGTGCCTTTCTGTGCTTGTGCTCTCCTGCTCTTCCTGTACTTGTGTGTTCCTCTGGACCCAGTGGGATGTGTTGTCATTTATTGGGACTTCTGTTGAAGGCAACTGATTTTCTTTCCAAGGTGATTCCTATGTTTCCCCTCTTGACTTACCCAGGTGACCAACCTCCGTTCCAAGGTGTCCTGCTCTGCCATTGTCACTCTGGGAGAGCTCTCTGTGACCTTGAAGAAGGACATGGACTCTGAGGTGGATGAGGTTGCTCGGGTCCCTCTCCAGATGGTGTCCAGCTCCCCAGAATTTGTTCAGAAAGCAGCCAGTCAGAGCCTGGGGATCATGGTGGAGAATGCGACTCCTGCACGAGCAATGACTGCTCTCATGGACATGGGAGTCAAGTAGGTTCTTCTTCTTTAGTGATATTCTTCACCTTTGTGTGTGTGTGAAGGAGAAGGGATGAGACAGAGAATGGGAATGGTGGGAGGGAAGGGTCCTGTATCCTGCATCTTCTGTGGACTCAGTGACTTGATTCTCCAACCAACCTCACTTCTTTCTTCTTGTCACCTATTTCTGCCCTCCTGCAGCCTATTGGTTCTCAGAATCACAGAAATGTAGAATATGGGGAATTGGATGGGCCCATCAGGACCATCAAGTCCAGCTCCTGGCCTTGCCCAGAACAGCCCAAGGGTCACACCAAGTGCCTGAGATTGTTGTCCAAATGCTCCTTCAACCCTGTCAGGCTTGGTGCTGTGACCACTGCCCTGGGGAGCCTGTTCCAGTGCCCAGCCACCCTCTGGGTGAAAAACCCTTTTTCCTGATGTCCAAACTAAAGCTCCTCTGACTCAGCTTCCTGCTGCTCCCTGGAGTTCTCCCAATCTGTCAGATTTTCCTAGATGTGATGATCAGTGGGGAAGGGAAAGTGCCTGCAAAGGCCAAGGATAGAGCCTTGTGCTTTTGTGGGAAGAGGGACAATTGCAATTGCAGCTGTGAGCAGTGTTTGGTATTTCACAGCGCTAACCACAGAGGCCCTGGGAAAACCATGTCTCCTCATGATGCCATTAACTTGAGAAATGAAGAGGGTCCTTGCTGGGGCGTGGAGCACATGGGGGACAATCTGCTGGGTGTGGCACAGCCTGCACTGCAGGTGCAGCTCCTGCCAAAGGACTCTTGTATGACTGTCCTGGCCTTAGAGCTCTACTTTCTATTCAAACTGATGTTTCATGTTAGCCTTGAGATGATGAATCACTTTACAGGCACCTTCACAGGCTGACTGCCATGGGACAGTTGGAGCAAATGCTGCCTTAAATGTTGGTGCTGGGCCTGCTAGTTCCCAAGAGACGCTCTCTAGAGCAGGACAGCCTGGCTAAACTGCCTGCCACCCTTTCCTCAGCTTTGCAACAGGGTAAAACATTCAGATGGATCCATTGCCAAGCCTCACAGAAGAAACAGGCTGCATTGCTAGATATTCTGCAACTTCACGGCCCACAACGTGTTTTCCCTGCATTTGTTGTTTTCCAAAGTTCTGCAGATTTGGGGATAAATGGCTGGAAAGAGCCTCAGTCCGGCTGCAGCTCTGTGTAGTGAGTGACCTCTGATGGGTCAGCATCAATTGTTCTTAATTTCTAAATTATTCATGTGTCATCTATTTTATTAATCTTTCTCAGAGTAAATACCGTGAAAGAAATTGAGTATCAGACAGTGCAGGGAGACTGAATTCTCCCTCTTCCGTGCAGGCAGGCCTTGTGTACAATGCTACCTTTGTGTTTCCCTGAGGCCAGAACCTTGTGCAGGTGCCTGAAGGTGCAGGGAGAGCCCAGGCTCCTTCCCCCAGCAAGGGCAGGGAGCAGCTCTGGCCAAGGCCGGCGCTGCTGCTGCTCCTTGTCCCTGTGCCCAGGGTTTGCTCTCTCCTCCCCAGCAGCCGCCCCGCCCCGGTGCGCGAGTGTGCGGCCCAAATGCTCCTGTCCCTGATGGAGAGAATTGGAGTCACCCAGCTCACAGGCACAGCCAGGGCTGAGAGGCTGCCACACGTGGCAGGGAAGTTTGCTCAGGACTGCCACAAGGACACAAGGTAATGATCTTCATTTCACCTCCCAAAACGGAAAACCGCTTTGTGTCTGGCTGTAAAGGTGAAACCATACAAGAGTGGAAACTAAAGGGAATATGAAGTTACCTCATCGTGTGAATAAAGGTCATAGAATCATGGAATATGCTGAGTTGGAAGGGGCCCATCAGGGTCATCGAGTCCATCTCCTGGCCATGGGCAGTGACTCCAAGAGTCACTCCATGTGCTTGAGAGCATTGTCCAAACTCTTCTTGAGCTCTGTCAGCCTTGGCACTGTGACCACTGCTCTGGGCTGCCTGGGCAAATGGCTGTACTGGGAAACCTGAGGTTGGCCAGCAAAAAGGAGCATAGCCACCTTTTTCCTGTGGCTTGAAGGATTCTTTACTGAGATCAAAAGATCTCAGATCAGCCAGTCCAACAGTTTTGTTTAGCCTCAGGTGCACAACACAAAGCCCAAGTGTTGGCTAATGCTCATCACTGAAGGATCCCAAACATCCATTTCTCATTAGCTTTAGACTATCCTAGAAATATTTCAGGGGTCTTTAACCAACATATTCAGTCTTTCTAAACCTGTTCTGCAGATTTCTACAATGCTGTTATCTGCGGCTCAGTGAACTCCACATTTCTTCTTGAAGAAAACAGAGGTTTCCTAGTGGCAAAATCAACCCAAACCACCAAAATCCCCTTCCTTTGGTGATTCAATTCCCATGAATAGCTGCCAAGAACACCAGAACAACTAGCTGTCCCTGTGCATACCCATAGTATAGAATAATCAAGAGGATGCATGAGGTGTTTTGTCCTGGCTTCCCTGCCAGTTAAAGAAAGGCAAATTACTGTGCAATGGCAGCAAGACACTGCTAATAGTCTCTGACAACAAAGCAGATGTGTTTTGCTTGTTCCCTGGGATCCTTTGATGCCACAGAAGCACACCCCCAGTTTCAGAGTGAAATGCTATTTTTCTGTTGCCCCATATTCTCCTTTTGCCTCTTGTGTTCAGCTGACAGCACTGTGCAGTGTCAAGTGAGGTAAATCTCCCTCTTTGCTGAGTAGGTAATGCCTTCTCGTGCAGGGATTGCACCTGATGAGTTTAAGGGATCAGCCTCTTCTGTTAACACTCTTCCTTTGTTTGTTCACTTTTCTTTTGTTTCCTTCCTTCCTGCCTTCCTTCCTTAGGCATTATGGACAGGAGATGGTGAAGATGTTGCTCAATCATCAACAATTTAAAATGCTTTTGGAACAATCTCTTTTCCCCCCGTGACCTGGAAGATATTCTGAAAAGAACTCAGAAGAAAGGAAGTGCTTGGCAGGAGAAATGTTTCCTTTGTGCAAGTATTGCCTCTGCTAGTATGAAATCAACGATACCAAATCTGTCTTTAGCTCATTCCTGTTCTGCTGAATCATTTTGCTCCAGGGAATGAGCTGTTAATCCTCAGCCTGTTCATCTGCAGACCACAAAGGAACTGATATTATTAGGGAAAAGTGGGGTTTTGAATATTTTCAATATTGGTCACAAAGAGGAAAGGGAAAGAGGAGAAAATGGATTTACATTTAAGTGTAAGCCCCCACCATGCTCTCCCTACTCTGCCCCCTGTAAGCAATTAAGTGAGAATTGTGCTTCTGAAGATACAAGAGTCTTTGCAAAGGACACTGGAAGTAGTAGTGCCAAGAAAATTCCCAAATTTACAAAAGATGTCCAAGTCAATCCTAGTTACTACAATGACTGACTGTCTGTCTTTTGGGAATACTGCCCTGCTGTCCAGCCCTGTGGGGCTGGAAGAAGCTTGGTGAATTCAGCAGCATCGAGCGAAAAATCCTTTGTTTGTTTGGGGCAGGATTTTATATTTTGTTATCGACATTACAGAAGGGAGCCTGCCTTTGCGCAGGAGCAAGGAGAGTGAGTGTTGAACCAAATCAACTTCCAACACAATGGGCCAACCCCCAAAAGAGTCCAATTTTTTCCGTTGATTCCTTTACAAACACTTGTTGCCTACCTATTTGCATTATTCCCATTTATGCTCAAGACTAAGAAATTTGGGATTTTAGACTGCTGCTCAGTCTGGCAGCACCCATAACCTGCCTTGGGCTATGGAAAACAAAGACTTTGCATCACTGAATCTCTGGTCTGTTTCCATCTGTAAGTTAGGAAATGTTTTCCTAAGCCTTGGTAGCAGTGATCCTGGTTCTAACTTGTGTTTTCAACAGGGAATTTCCTGTTTTATATTCTAAGGATTGATGGGGTTTCTCTGTGTCTTTGTAGGGGATGGAACACCAGAAGGCTGAAGGCCCATCTGTCAAGGAGCCGGTGAAGGAGAGGAACGATGGCTCAGAGCAGCCCCAGGCCACATTGTCTGCTAGCAAATGGTACTGAGCACTTTTGTCAGATGTGACAAAGCACATGGCAAGCTTTACATGTCTCTTCCTCAGGAAAAACTTTCTGGCAGAGATGACCAATGCCACAGATTGTTTCCTTTCTCTACAAATGCTCTAGGATAAAAAATGTCTACTTGTGCATTGTGTTGAACACAACTTCTCTGGAGGGGTTTCCACAAAAATGGAGAGACAAAAAGACACCCATTGGCTGCAGCTCAGACGATCCAGTGCAGTGGCAAGGGCAGTGTTGTGGAGGCTGGGAGAGGGCCAAGTTTCTGCTGCCTGACTTGGGACAAGTAAATTCAAACAGTGTTGTAATCATATTGCTGTGTATCATATTTCCAGAGTCTCATACCTTCTGGGGGGTTTTCTCACAGCAGTGTTGTTGTTGCTCCTCAGCCAGGGCTCCTCTGCAGCCCTCCCTGAATGCCTCACCCCCTTTTATCCCAGCTACCTCCACGGGCTACAGCTGCTGCCCAATTAAGGGCATCACAGCTGCAGCCCATTTACAATAACTAGAATCAGGGCAGGGTCACTTATACAATACAGAGATCTTTTACTGCCATACATATATTTACTCAGGTTCCTATAAAATAGGGCTTTTTTTTAATCTGAGTGGAGTCGTTTTCAGATGGATGTTTTGATGAGAAATCTCAGTCTGGAAGCAAGATGCCATTCCATAAAGATGCAGTTCTCATCTGTGAGGTTTGGCCTGGCTGAATCATGGTTTTCTTTCCCTCAAACAGTACCAAGTTTGAGTAGTAAGTAGCAAGGCAATTCCTGAACAACTTCAGTCAACAGGTGTCTCAATGTGTACTTTTTGCCTTGATATTCCTGTCCTTCATGTAATTTGCTTGATGGACAGCATGTTTGGTTTATTTCCCCCTGTGCTGCAATCAGCATTTAAGACAGGAATTTGCTCCTTGCTGTCTCTTCATGGCAGTTGCAGAGCTGCTTGTACCTGTTCTCCTCTGACAGCAGAGGGGATTTTTTTAGCTCTGTCCTGCTCAGCAGTGGCAGGAAAGTGACCACATGCCTCAGTAGCATAGCTACCATCTTCCTGTGCTCATGGAAGAGGCAGGTTGATCAGGAGAATTGTTCCCAGTGGGGTTGTGAAGCTGTGCATCTGGTCTCCAGGGAAGCAAATGAAATGTGAGCGTAGTTCTGGGATGTCTGGCTTTTGTTTTTATCTCTGTTACTGATTTTCTGAATCCTTCAAATATGGCCCTGTTTATCTGTTCAGATGCATCTGAGCTACTTTTCCAGATTGTCATGCCTGGTTGTAGAGACACTTCTCCAGAGTGATGAGTTCCCTTATTCTAAGAAACACACATCCCATATGAGGAGGCATTTAAACTTGGCAGTAGTGTCTCTCTTTCTCCACAAAGCAATGTGACCTGTGTGCCCTGGCAGCCATCTGAAGATAGATCAGAGGCACCTCATCCTTGGTTTTCCTGAGTGAGCACTGGGGAGAATGTCACTTGCAGATTGTCTGCCATAACGATTAACATGAAGTCCACATTGTTCTTCAGAGCCTCATGATTTTCCAGCTTGAAATCACAGGATTAGGAAAGCTGCTCAAGATGTTTTGCTCACAATTATTTGAAGGTATTGTCTGTGGCTGCAGCTCTCTCCATAGAGAGCAGCAGGCACAACTTTGCCAGGCATTGTCCTGGGGAAGGATTTTAGAAGATCAGAGAAAAGAGTGAGAAACAATTCTTATCTTCACTTGCTGCACCCATTGTTGTGAACATGTGGAATGTGATATGGAGATTTGTTTACCAAAGGGTAATTTCTTAATTGGCCACTGGTGATGGTGTTTGGATTCAATTGACCAATCTGGTCTGTCTGTATCAGACTGTCTCTGAGGGCAATGAGTTTCAGCACAGCATAGCATAGCATAGCATAGTATAATAAAGTGATTGATCAGCCTTCTGGAATCATGGAGTCAATGCTAATTATTTCCTTGATGGGGATGCCATGCTACGATAATTATCACCACCAGGTCCTCATTTGGTTTTATTTTCCAGGGTGAAATCTCCCTCTGATGGACACCTCCTACACTGTGCAAAAGCCCAGGTCACGTCACCTCCAGCTGTGGAAGAAACGGAGCTGCTCCAGAAGTTTTACCATCTCCTGGAAGCCAAGGGGTTTCAGACAAGGATGGAAGGAGTGGAACTCCTCCTAGACCTGTGTAAAACCAGCCCCCAGCTCATCTCCACTAACATTGCCCAAGTATGTAGGGTATCTCCACTGCTCCTTTCCTTTAGCTCCTTTCCTAAGCCTGTAGCAGCAAAGTTAATTCAGTGTGTCTTGGCACTCTGTCCTGGCTGTCTGGGACACTCTGGTCCCTCTTACCCAGAAAAAATTTAATTCAGGTCCAGGCTTCAGGGCAAGTTGTTTCAGTCCAGCTGTATTTGTCTGGCGGGTGCCTATTGATGCTGTTCATCAGATGATGGCAGAATTTTCTGCTGGTGTAACTGCTGCTCTCTCCTACTCCCAGCTGGGTGAAGTGAAGGGAATCCAGCCCCTGAAAGCGTGGCAATTGTTCTCTAGACCAAAAATGGGTTTGCATAGGGAAGAGAAGTATCAGGCTGGGTTGGTTTAAACCCAGTTGCTTTTTTTAAGAACACTTCTATATACTCCATCTTGTCTTACACAGGCACAGCTCTGGCTACTCATTTCCATCCTTGTTCCTATTCCTCTTGGTAAAGACAGTGCTCTCCCTTCTTGGGGGTCTGTTTTTCTCTTTGGAAAAGGAGGAAAACAGCTAAGGACTCATCTCTGCCTTCTCCTCCCAGTAGCTGCTTTTTCCCTTTTTCCAGGAAAAGGTGCCTGATAATGAGGCGTTCAAGGGACTCAACCTGCTCTAATGAGAGCTGTACAGCACATGACATTTCAGAAGTCCACTTGTTACTTAGAGAAATGGTCCGGATCCTGGAAGAGTTGATCATAGCCCTGCACTTCTCCAGACACTCCCTCTGAGACAAACAAAAGAAAACTTAGATCTCCTCCAGCCATGGTTTTGGCAAAATCATAACTGCCCTCAGTACTTGAGGCAACTGTATAGAAAACCAGGCATTGTAAACATCTGCTTCCATTCAAAGCAAAGGTACTCTTTAGCATTAATAAATAGAATTAATTTAATGATTTATAGATGGAGAGAAATACCATAGGAACTATTCTGTCCCCAGCCAAACCTCTTAAAGACAGAAGAAAATCTTTCAACCAGCATGAGGTTGTGCCACCATTCCAGTGAGTTGCCCACAGGAAAACAGAGAAATTGTGCAAGCGAGTGCTGACCTGACAGAAAGGATCACTTTCATCTTTGACATTGTTGACTGCTACAGCCACTCTTCAAACAAGGACATTTGAATCCAGCTTTCACGTTGCTTGTTCTCTTCACAGATTTTTGACTATTTTGTCCTGAGAATATCTGACAGCCACAAGAAAGTGAAGCAGAGGGCGCTGGATGTGCTGGCTGAAATCACAGGAGCCCTGAAAGATGCCCTGAACCCGGTGATCGTTGGTTTGGTGGAAGGAATAACAAAGAACCTGAACTCAAAGGATCCCAGGGTTCGTGGGGCAGCTGTGAAAGCACTGGAAGAATCCATTGCTCATTTGGGTAAGGCTGAGCCCTGGCAGGGACTCTCCTCAGCTTCGTCTCTGTCTCTCCTGCGCAAGAGAGCACTGAGTGCCTTGACAGCTGCTCTTGTCTGTGGAACACTGCAGCTGACACCCACCAGAGGCTGTGCAGGTGCAGTCCTTATGCACCATCCCCAACAGGCTGGAATGGGATCGGCATTTCCCAACAGTCCCAGGAGCCCTTGGCTCGGTGCTGCTTGTCTGAAGAGCAAGTCCTGGACTACAGCTCTGCTACAGTTCAGAGGCAAAGGGGGTTGGAGTTTGCTTAGGCCCCGTCTGACTTCCCAAATGAACAGCTTTGCTGTGTGCATGAAGGGACACTGACCCATC
The DNA here is from genome assembly GCF_028551555.1 of Melozone crissalis. Classification (NCBI taxonomy): domain Eukaryota; kingdom Metazoa; phylum Chordata; class Aves; order Passeriformes; family Passerellidae; genus Melozone; species Melozone crissalis. The sequence goes on along the minus strand of NW_026535850.1, from coordinate 1,972,721 downwards.
AGAGCTTCTGCAGAGCAGCCACCTGGGAGGCTCTACATTAGAGGCATTAGCTGCCTATTTTCCACTTTTCTTCTTTTCTTCTATTTTCAAAGGGGAACTTGTGATTCACCAAGTTCATTTCTTTAGAACAAAGAGGTATAAACCCAGCTGTCAAGGATGCCTTCTTCCACATGTTGTTTTGCATGAGGCAAGATGGCCACAGCAATTAACTGCATAGGCAAGGGCTGCTCTAAATTCCTGTGCCACACAGATTTATGTCAGCTCTGAAAATTCCGTACTGGTGGAATATGCCTGAACAAAGGAGTGTTGAAGAGGCAGATCTTCAAGAGGAGTTTCCACTTTCTCCTCCCCAGCTGCCCTGTGAACTCAGGAACTGCCTGACTCAGTGCCTTTCTGTGACCCAAGTATGGGGCTCTTCCTTTTTGCTCTGGGATGCAAAACCTTTCCACTGCTTCCATGTGACTGAACTCTTGAGGTCCCTGATGTGAAATGTTTTAACACAGCTCCTGCTACAGCAGACAAGTTTGGATTTACAAATGTGAAAGGAGAGCTTTTCTTTTGGAATTTAAAACCCTGCCAAGTATGCTGGAAGGAAAGAAGAATAGGATTCAAACATCTGCAGAAATGTGCTTGATTTTATAAAATGGGGTTGGCCCTGCCCTTTCTCCTATGACCTGAGCAAAGTGAGCAGAAACATGTGTTTCCCTTGTAGATAAAAGTGTCACTGCTGAAAGAGTCCAGCCACCAATGGAATCACCTGAGTGGCCAAGCCCTGCTGGATGTCACCGAGCGTATCATAGGTATGGCCTCCCCTTCTGAGCCAAGAGCTCTTCCCAGGGAGTATTTACAGGGAATGCCTGTGAGCAGACAGCAGAGCAGCTCCTCCAAACCAGGAGGTGCTGAGCGTGTCCCTGCTGCCCCAAAGCCAAGGCAGGTGGGTTTGGCAGGTTTTCCCTGGCTGCTGCAGAGCTGGGCAGCATCTGAGATGGGGGCAGCGCTCGGCCTGGGGCTGAGCTCTCACTGGGGCATCTCAGAACCACCTCCAGCAAAGGGAGGGCTAAAAATGCCCCAGCTGGCTCCTCTCTGGGAAGCTCAGGGACATCTGTGATCTTTGAGGGGAAATGGTGGCAAATGCTGTTTCAGGGCATCAGTTTGTTTTGTCCTCACAGAATTCTTGTTTTTCTCTTGGAAAGTTTTGAGGCTGAACCATGCAGAGCCTGGGGGGTCACAGCTTAGGCCAGAACTGAACAGAGGTATCAGAGGCACAGGTTTAGTGCAAGGCAGCCTCTGGGGCGCAGGGACAGAAGCAGAGTGCTGAGGCTCCCTGCCTGTGCTGTCAGAGTGGCCTTGGACTGAGCCTTTCAGGGTGTGCAAACAGTGTCTGCCTGTGTCAGCGCTGTCCAAAATGCTGCAAATGCAGCTGATAATTGATTCCTCAGAGGAGCTTGCTATGTCAGCAAGAGCCAAGGAATGGAAAAAGGATAATCTCAATATATCGTAGAGAAAATGATTGATAGCCTTGCTTTAACTGGGGCTAAATCCACTGCTAATTATGCCAACATCTTTGAATGCAAGGTTTCATACACTTTGTGTCTTCATTAGGAATCTCAGAAGGGCATGTTCAGCAATTGGGAAGGTCAAAGGCCCTTTAAAGAGCATTTGAATAAAGCAGATCTCCAGCAATAGGGAATTTAGTTTAGCAGTTCTTTTGATCTCTTTTTCAAATAAAGGAATTAACCATAAATTAGGACTACTTTAGAAAGAGCAGATGTTCTCTCTGAGATTTAGTAGGAACACACAGCTCTTCCTCACATTCAGTAGTCACTGATGTCTTTAATTGCATTTAAACTCTAATGAATTCCCATTTTAAAATGGGTACCATAACCCTTTCCTGCTTAGCAGAATTGGTTTTGGGTACTTGCAGGAGCTCTTTCAATGTTGATGACTGCTGATGGATTAACAGCATAGAGAAAATGAAGTCTCTTCCACCACAGAATATTATATGGCTGCTAGATAACATTTTGTCTGATCAGAAAATAAGAATGGTCTCCAGAGCATTTCAGGTTTTGATCTCGCAGCCAAATCTGCCATGCAAGAAGCCTGTTGGTAGTAACTTTTTGTCTGTGTTTGATACAGTTCAGTTCAGAAAATGGGCAGAGAGATTTCAGAGGCAATGTGAGAAAACACTCGTGTTTTGGTTACATTTCAGTCCCCTGTGTAGCATTTTTCTTTCTCTATGCCCCTTTTCAAGTGGACATTATAAGAAAAAATGCCATTAACATTGAGAGGGGAAGTGGCATTAAAATGTGGAGATGCCCAAATGCCACAGCAATGGGGTCTGGGTAATTCTCTAAGATGCCTTGAGGTTTGAAACAGCTCTTTACTGGAAGCCCCAAAAGCAGACACCAGCTGGTCACTGATGTTTCTCATCCAGCTGCCAGGCAGCAGCCATCTCTGGTGGGCTGGAGTTTTGAGGTGTGTTCTAATCCTGCCCTTTGCTGTGTGCCACTGAGCAAAGGGAAGAGCCAGATTAGACATTTGGCACTTGACATCAAAGTTACAAAAATGGAATCATCCCTTTTATTAGAAATCTCTCCATTTCCTCTCTATGCTGCATTTCCAAATCTTCCGTGTGGGTTTAGACAACTTGTTAATGGAAATCAAAGGCAATTGGACATTTCATTCATTGTTCATGCAGAGATTGTGAAATAATTTGGGAAAGGTAGGAAGTCTGCCACAGGGCCAAGGCTCTGGTTGGAGCAATTCGTGCTGAGGGGTTGGTGGTTCTGTTTCCAGGATGCTCAGCTGCTTTGCCCGTTTCTGGATCAAGGGGCTCTGGGTGCTATTTTGCTGCTCTTGGCCAGAGAGGCTGGCAAGAAGCAGAAGCAGCAGAGGTAGATCCCTGTTTGCAGTGAGGCTGGTGGGTAAGGAGCTGTGTCTCTGTCCTGGCAGTGCTTGTGCAGGGGGTTCATGCTAGGAGCCCTGAAGTCGCCCAGCGCGACGCCCTGCCCGTGCTCTGGTCCTGCCTGGAGAACAAGGCGCTGCCTGTGCGGAGCGCCAACGTCCGCACCGTGGCCACCAAGCTGGCCTCTGCCCTCTGCAAGGTGATGGGCACCCAGCTGAAGAAATGTGCTGCCAGCAAGCCTCCACATGTGCAGGAAAACCTCTCCAAAATGCTGGGCTGGTGAAGGCAAGATGTTCTCCAGAAGGCTGAGGAAGCGCTGAGTTGGACACCTCTGGATTTGCCTTTTGAGCTGTGCCAAAAATGACAAAATCCTAAGGAAGGGTGTGCATCTGCCCCCGCTCTCTCCATTGCCCTTCCTAGTCATGGCATGGGGGGCCTGAAGCAGCTCCAGATGGAGGACAAGGTGAAGGCAATCATGGCTCAGCCTCACACAGAGGTGAGGGGGGAGCTGGGCCAATCCATGCTGGCAGGAAGGGTCTTGTGGCAGCCCAGAGAGGCTGTGCACATTGCCAGGGAACAGCTGTGCCCTGCATGTGCCCCTGCACTGAGCTGTGCTGCTGCCAGTGCCCCTGGAGCTGCAGGGCTGCTGAGCTGTGGGGCAGGCAGAGGAGCAGGAGGGTGCGTGTGCAGCTGAGCCATTCCTGGAGAGCACAGGGCTCTGGGCTCCCTGCTGTCCCAGGGCAGCCCAGAGGCCAGGCTGTGCCTGTGCCAGCTCTGGGCAAGTGGCTCAGGGTTTGCCCCGGCCTGCCTCAGTGTCTGCCAGCAGGAGCATGTTTCCCTGTGCAGCTGTTGAGACATTTCCAGGAAATTTGTCCCATGAAATATGGAGCTTCAGCTGCTTTAGGTTTGCATGGTGGCCTCCGTTAAACTTTGTGTCTCCATTTTGCAGATCTGACTGGTTACAGTCTTACCAAGAAGTTTTCTCTGGACACTTCCGATGTTCCCTCACCCACAAAGTCCTCACCTCCCGTCCAGAAGAGCTCTCTTTCCTCCAAGCTCAGGAAGAAGCTGCTGCCTGTGTGAAGAGTGTTTGAATAATAGAATTGATGCGTTAGGCTTGATAGTTACAGATGTACATATGTTCTGATCTTTAGATGTAGATTGAAATACTGTGTTTTGACTGTATCTTTAAAATTTGATGACATACTTTTAATTGTATATATTTTATTTTGATGATGAAAAAAAAGTAAAAAATAAATAACATTTAAATAAACCAAGAGGAGAATGTGAGACCAGGACCTGCTAGCCTAGAGATTATGGGAGTGCAGCTCACTCAGTGTGCCAGTGTCTCACCACATCCTTTCCTCATTGGGCCTCTCCTCTTCCTCTTTGGCCATGGTTTCTTTGTGTCATTTGTGCTGCTGTTTTCAACTTGTCATTGGAACAGGGCCATACATTGACCTGTTTGGGGGACAATGGATCCAAAAGATCCTGTCTAGTCAAAGGTTTTCTACCTAGGTGTGTTCTGTGCCCACCAAAGGCCTGGGCAAAGAAACAAAGAGAAGTGTGCCCAAATCCCATAGCTTTGCTCCTTTGCAATCTCCCACAGATCTGGCTCACAGGTGTCTTCAATCACAATTTCTTAGGTAAGAAGAGGTCATGTATTTCACTAGGAAAAGATGCACCGCTTTGGCAAAGTCACCTATATGTATATTTACCCAGGACAGCAGTGCAGCTGTGTTGTTTGCCCCTTGTTTGCAGAAGGATGAGTGCACTGGGAGGCCAATAACAAGTGACAAGGGTTCCTCCAATCTGCACTGCAGCCTGGGTGCCATTCAGCCCAGAGCTAGGGGATCGTTTGTTCCCATGGACCAGTGCTTGCCAGTGGAATGAATTCCTGCACAGCTGGAAGAAGCAATTCTGGATTCAGCTCCAGCTCTTGGTGGGCTGCATGATCATTGACAGTGCTGCCCTTCCAGAAATTATTCTGCAGTTTCCTTTCATAGTCATTTGAAGCTTTTGAACTTCACATTTCAATTTGCTTTGCCTTAGGGAAAAACACTTCTGGGCCCAGTGCAAACTGTAACCTTTTGACAGCAAAGTGCTCATGATTGCCAGCTTCTGATGTTACACAATGTCACCTGGCTGCAGGTGTTTGCTTAGCTCTGGGTCTAGTCCCAGCCCAGTAAAGCCCAGGCAGGGTGGCACGTTGCAGGGAAAACTGGTCCATGAGCTTATGGTGTTGCCATCAGCAGCAGAGTCAATGTGCCCTTTGGGGATTCCTCTGAAGATAAAATTAGGGACCTGCTCCATGCCACAATATTCTCTTAGATCTTTCTAAAATATCCTAGAAAAGACTGTGAAACTTCACATCTCCTTGCGCAGCCACTGTTTGAAGAGGGGCATTTTGGTCCCTCCTCAAAGTCATTGCTCTTGCACACCAGAAACATGAACATCCACCAACAGGAATGATGCATGGTCCTGCTGCTGCTGCTTCAAAGCCCTGGGAAGGACAGACCTGGGTATTACCAATATGAGCACTTAATCAGAATTTCACGCTCCTTCAAGCTGTCCAGATCTCAGGGCTTTTTGTTTCAACGCAGCCTCTGCACCATCTCTAGGGAAGAACAGGAAATGGGAAACAGCGACTGCCAGCCTTGCAGGGGTATGGGGGAAAACCTGAAGTGTCTGCATCAAAAGATGAATGGGAAGAGTGTAATTGCCAAAGCAAACGCTTCATTAGGATAGCAGGACCAGTTCTTTACTGCATGCTTGCATTGAGATCATTTGGGATCTCCTTTTTCTATCTCATGCAGAAAAGGAGCTCTTAATAATACCACGCTACTTAAACCAGATTGGGATGTAGCTCTGTAGTGGTTCACAATGAAGCAGACTGCCTGCTTTGCCACTGCCAGGCCTGGTTTAGACCTGCTCTGGACTGAAAACCCAGAAAAACACCATCAGCACACACCTGTGGCCCACCGAGCTCTGGGACGCTGCATTCCAGCACCAGAGGGACTCAGGAGAGACCAAGTGAATCAACTACAACCCACAAAAAGGACTTCCTGAATTTGCCATCTCTTCAGCACTGTCAGAGGTTTTATTTAATATTATTCATTTTACATGCTTGTGAATACTTTACTTGTTTAATAAACTGGTTTTTTTTTTTTACTTTTCTCGAGGAAAGTCTTTTCCTGAACTAGTAGGGGTAGGGGCTGCTTGAACTTGCTTTCTAGATGGATTCCTTTTGGAGATTTCCTCCCAAAATTTGCCCTAAACCAGCACAAACTGTCACAATGAAAATTGCACCAGTGGCACAATTTTTCCTGGTGGCAAATCTTGTGACAGAAGCTTGACCTTATTCTCCATGAGCGATTTTTGGGAAGAGCAGACAGGAGAATATTTCTGGAAAACTGAAACAGCTTTCCAGAAGTGAAATGAAAATGAAAGAAACAATCCAAGATGTTTTCCTCTATTTATTTCTATGCTCCCCTTTTCCATGTTGCATCCCAGTAATTCCAGATGTACCTCACCTCTAAGATCAGTGACTTAGGGATTTTTAGGTGCTCTAAAATACCATAAGCCATACACACTCATTCTCATTCTCATTCTCATTCTCATTCTCATACTCATTCTCACTCTCACTCTCACTCTCACTCTTCTCTCTCCCTTTCCTGCTGTCGGGCACCCTTCTCTCGGGGTCCCTTGCCCGGCGTCCCTCTCCTCTCCCCGCCTCCCTCTCCCCTGCCGGGCTGGGCCATGCTCCCGGCCCGCCCCCGGCCCCGGGCGGGGCTGCCCCGTGCCCGGCCCCGGCCGTCCCGCCGCGGTCTCGCCTCCGCTCGGCTCTGGCCGTACTGGCGGTGGCGCTGCTGGGCGGGCATCAGTGCCTGGGGCCGGGGCGGCATCGCCGCCCTTCGGCTCCGCCTGGCCCGAGCCCGGCCCCGGACCCGACGCAGGCTCCACTCCCGACTGCGGCCCCAGCTCCTCCCGGGGCCCGCGGAGGACACACGCGGCGTGGCCGCTCCCGCCGCTTCCGCTGCGGCTTCCCCGGCCCGAGCTCTGCCGCTCGGCAGCGCGGCCTCCGGCCCCAAGCCGCCGGGGCCCGGGGCGGGTGGGGATGCCGGGCCCGGGGCGGGTGAGGGGCGCTCGGGGGTCGTTGCTGGCCCCGGGCCGAGCGCTGACAGCCGCGTCCCGCCCGCAGGTGAGGCGCAGGAGGCCCTGCAGGAGCGGTACCGGCTGGGATCGCTGCTGGGGCGCGGCGGCTTCGGCAGCGTCTTCGCGGCCACGCGGCTCTCGGACGGCGCCCCGGTGAGCGGCGGGGCCGGCGGCGGGCGCGGGAGGAGGGGGCGGAGGAGGAGGGAGGAGGAGGAGAAGGTCGGGGCGCGGCGGGACGGGTGGCCAGCTCAGCCCGCTGCTCTCCCTCGCTCGCAGGTGGCCATCAAATGCCTGCCGAGGGATCGCATCCGGCACTGGGGCGAGCTGGTGAGTGAGAGGTTTTATGAACAAAAATTCAGTTGATTTTTTTCTGTGAGAAAAAGGTTACCACTACTGCTGGGCTGCTGCCTGTGTTATGGTAATTACGGGTTGTTGTGGTTAATAGTTGTCTTTGTATCGGTAAAAGCCCTGGCTGGGGCGAGTTAATAGCTCTTCTCTCAGCAGTAAAGGGTGCAGTACCTCCCGAACAATGAGGAGAAAAGACTTTGGAGGGGAGGGATATGCAAAATAATTCTAAGGACCAGCATGCTGTGTGGGACCCCTACTCCAAACATGCAGGAAGAACCCCAAAAACAACGAGCCACCTAAGAGTTGAGAGACTGGAGTGATGTCTGGACGTGGGGAGCCGAGTGCTGAGCCTGCAGAGATGTGGAACACCTTCGGAGTCCCTCTCGCCCTGACCTTTGGAGTCGTCCCCGGCATGGAGACTGAGCGGACGGGGCCGGGAAAAGTAACAACGAAGGGATCATCACGCCCTAAACGCTCCCACGTGGACCTTATCCCCAGCTCTACTCCTAGTGGACAAAGCAGCGCATATCCTCCTCTTGTGGGTCGCCCTGGGAGAGAGAACGGGAGACTGCAGCCCCGCCGAGCTGCCCAATCCTGAGCTGATCACTTTTAATGAAGGTATTAAGAAGGAGAAGAAGTCTCCTGGCCTTGTTTTTTTCAAGAGGGGCCAGCAGCAACAGCTGGGTCGTGCCGGGCGGCGAGGAGCCGGGGCCCGGCAGGGTGGGAGCCGCCGTGAGCCCTGCGGGGAGAGCGGGCGTGGGCTGAGCGGGGCGTGCAGAGCATCCCGGGCTGGCTGAGGGCTCCCAGAGCCCCGGCACGGCCTCGGCCCCACTGACGGCACCGCGCTCCTCCCGCAGCCCGACGGCACCAGCGCCCCGCTGGAGATCGTGCTGCTGGCCAATGTGTCCCGTGGCTGTGGCGGTGTCATTCAGCTCCTGGAGTGGCTTGAGCTCCCCGACAGCTTCCTGCTGGTGCTGGAGCGTCCGGAGCGGTGCCAGGAACTCTCGGGTTTCCTGGCGGAGTGGGGTTCCTGCCAGAGGAGGAGGCGCGGGGGCTGTTCCGCCAGGTGCTGGAGGCCGTGCGGCACTGCACCAGCTGTGGGGTCCTGCACCGGGACATCAAGCCCGAGAATGTCCTGCTCGACCTGGCCAGTGGGCAGCTGAAACTGATTGACTTTGGCTGTGGCGCCTTCCTCCAAGACACAGCCTACACCCAGTTTGCAGGTGAGCCCTCGCAGGGGATGCTCCTGGGCATCTCGTGGCCCAGCCTGGGTGCAGCACTGGGGCTTCCCCCTATTGCAGCCGGGACGGGATTGATGCTGGAGCCGAGTTGTTCTGGGTGGGGTGTGAGGGCGGCCAGCTCCCAGCCCTGCTGACAGCTTTCAGCACCCACTGTGGCCTGGGCTGGGGCTGGAGCTGGGGCAGCCAGCCCGACACAAACCCCCATGGGGGTAGCAGAGAGGGGGTCTGACCGCGTGCCCCGGATGGTTTGGTGTGCAGGCGAGGAAGGGCTTGGACTGCTCCGCTCTCCTTGTTCACCTTGGCTTATTAACATTTTAGGGGGCCATGCAGGTGGGGAGGAGAGTGAGTTTTCTCCACTACTGGGTGGGTTTTTCCTCTGTGTGTCATGGTTGGGCCTTCCTAGGGTCTCTTCTGCCCTCTTCCAGGACCAGTGGCTTCTTTTCCAGCCCCGAGTTGGTGCACAAGTCCCAGGTGCTGGCGAGAGGGCAGCGCTCACCCCGTGTGCCTCTGGGGCAGCCCCCACATGCCCAGGGATGCTGGGGCGAGGCTCTGGGAGCAGCAGCATCCCCCTGCTGATCTCTGTCTGTGTTCCACAGGAACCCTGTCCTATAGCCCACCAGAGTGGATCCAGCACCAACGCTACCATGGCGAGGCAGCCACGATCTGGTCCCTGGGCCTCCTGCTGTGTCACCTGGTCATGGGGAAGCACCCAGTGATTTTAGTGCACTGCAGGCTTGTAAGTGTTTCTCTTAGGACTTTATTTTCACTCCAAGGGATTCCTAGTTGGGTGAGCAGCACTCAGCTGGGAGGAAATGAACTCAGGTTAACAAACCTGTTCCCCTGCACACAGACTATCAGAACACCCTGAAAGTGCTCTACAGTCAGAAAATGGCACCTGGATTCAGCAGGAAGAATAGCAGATATATTCCCTCAAAGCCAGAACGGGTCTTGGATGCACCAGAGATGTTCAACGACTACTGTAAGTAGGCTGCAGGGTTGAGTGCTGGGCATCCAGAACATTCTGCACTGGATTGCTGTTCCTAGGACAGTGTAACTGGGCAGTCTGTATTATTTTGTGTACCCAGGCTAGCACAGACCACTTCTGGAGTGTCCCTGTGTGGCCTTACAGGGACAGTGGTCTAGGGCACTGTGTAGATGCCTTGGAGCAGGGTACCTGGCCCCAGCAGCTGGGCATAGTGACACTCAGAAGGCTGCCCCTCACCTGTATGTGTGTGTGTGCACATGTGCGCCCACACCTGCTGCATCAGCGCAGGTGAAGGGCAGGGCTCTCTAGCCAAGCATGGCGTGACCTGCATTGCTCTTTCAAATTGTAGATCTGAATCTCGTAGACTGGAGCTCCCAGAACTTCCTGGCAGTGGCTCTGGACGACACTGTTTATCTGTGGAATCACGCTACTAGGGAGATTATCCCCCTGCTGCAGATGGAGCATCCAGATGTTTACATTTCCTCTGCGTCATTGATTAAAGATGGAGACTACCTTGCTGTTGGCACAAGTAGTGCTGAGGTTCAGGTGAATGCAGGACTAAAACTAGAGGTGTTTTCTAGGGATTGACAGAACTGTGGGGCCTGGGGACAAAACCTTGGCTGGCAGGGGAAGGATGCCATGCACCTGACTTGTCTTCCCTGGTGTGGGGTGGAACTGCCCAGTGTGCAAGGCAGGGTTTGGTTTGGGGGTTTTCTGATAAGCAGCATTACCTTCTGTGCTATAGTCATGAGATACACATTTTCTCTGTTCCCTTACTCAGAAAGCTGAATGCCAGAGCCTGTGCAGTGAGGTTCCTAGGGCATAGAAAGAGGATTGGGTTTCTTCTGAAGAACCTTTTGCTTTGCCTCTCCAGCTATTGTTGCATTTATATTGTTGTATATCATATTTCTAGGGTCTCATACCTTCTGGGTGGTTTTCTCACAGCAGCTCTTCACAGCACTGGCGCTGTTGCTTCTCAGTCAGGGCTCCTCTCCAGCTCTTCCTGAATGCCCCACCCCCTTTTATCCCCGCTACCTCCACGGGCTACAGCTGCTGCCCAATCAAGGACATTGCAGCTGCAGCCCATTTACAATAACTAGAATCAGGGCAGGGTCACTTATACAATACAGAGATCTTTTACTGCAATACATATATTTACTAAGGCCCCTATAAGCTATGGGACATTGAGCAGCAGAAACGTCTCCGAACCCTGACCAGCCATTGTGGCTGTGTGGGAACCCTCAGCTGGAACAGCTACATCCTCTCCAGGTAAAGCAGTGGGTCAAGGGCAGTTTCCAGTTGTTGCAAACTCCTATCCCTCAATCTACGTGTGGCATGGGTTAGGGATGGCAGAGAGAAATTTGTCCTGGCTTGGGATTCTTACTCAGCCTTATCTGTTGGGGCTGTGAGGAGAAGGCCTCTTTCCTGTATTGCAATTTGTGCTGAAGTTGTAAAGAGCTTGTGTGGGTGTTTCACTCACACCAACAGACCTGTGTTGCTGGTAACACTGGTTGAAACCCAGTGGCAGCTATAGCAGTCTTGCAACAACAAAAATGGATTTGGGTGAAAATGTGCAGCCTGACCCTGCAAGCCTTCTCTTCTCTCTGCAGTGATGCACGGACTGGGCACATCCATCACCACGATGTCCGAGTGGCTGAGCATCACGTGGCCACCCTTGCTGGCCACACACACGAGGTGTGCAGACTCAAATGGTCTCTGGATGGCCGCTACCTGGCCAGTGGTGGCATTGACAGTCTGGCGAACGTCTGGCCATGCACCCAATGTGGGGATGGAGACTTTGCTCCCTTACAGACCTTCACTCAGCACCAGGGTGCTGTCAAGGTGAGCACAGAGCTGCCACGGGCAGGTATGTGTGTGCAAGGCAGGCATGCAGCACTGGCTGGGTGCAGGTTGCCTCTTGTATGTTTTAAAATGAACTCTCCTCTCTCAGGCCTGGCGTGGTGCCCATGGCAGATGAATGTTCTAGCCACTGGAGGTGGCACTAATGACAGACATATCCGCATCTGGAACGTGTGTTCTGGCGCCTGCCTCAGTGCTGTTGATACCCGTTCCCAGGTGAGAGATGAACATCAGCTTGGAGACAAACACCTTCTGGCAGCACACCTACACAGAGCTGCTGGCTCCTCAGGCCCAGAGGCACGGGGAAGGAGGGGGACCATGCTCGCCTCCGAGTGGTGAGCATCAGCACATGCACCTTGTCTCACCTGTGTTACTGCCTCTTTGCAGGTGACTTCTATCCTATGGTCCACAAACTACAAGGAGCTCATTTCAGCCCATGGCTTTGCACAGAATCAGCTGGTTATATGGAAGTATCCAAGAATGAACAAGGTTGCAGAGCTGCAAGGTAGGTGGACAGGGCCTGGGTGTGGGGGGGCTGTTAGAGGCTGAAGACAGCTGCACTCCTTGGTTTGAGCCTGCAGCATCACTGATACAGGACAGTATCCAGGGCCATGCTGCTAGGAGTAAAGCATGCCCACGGGGCTGTGGAAGAGATACCATTGATCCAAGTGTATGCTTGGGGTCTGAAATCACACTGCCACAGCCACTGGGGAGACAGCTATGCAAGCTGGCAGGGCTCATGGGAGCATACAGGAGTAAATGTGCATGTGCTGATCAGCTCAGCCCTGATTGCACATTCCTTCTCCTCCTCAGGTCATACTGATAGAATCTTGAACCTGACCATGAGCCCTGATGGTACAGCAGTGGCCTCAGCAGCTGCTGATGAAACAGTGCAGGTCTGGTGCTGTTTTGAGATGGATCCCATAAAGAAGAAGGAGAAACAGAAGGCAAACAGTGCCAAAAGCAGTATTCCTCACCATAGCATCCACTGAGAGCACGGGATTGTTGTGGGGAGGGGGATATTTGGTTTACATGCTGTACAGTATTTTAAATGTTAATGAACTGCTTAACTTGACTTTTTCTTAATGGAGTCTGATGGAAGAAAAAGCCATGGCTCTTAAACCCAAGTCCTTCTCCCTGAGGCTGGGGATCTGGGCAAGGAGTGGAGACCTAGGTCTTAAGGGCAAGTTTGCAGGCCCCTGAGCTTAGCACAGCCTAGCAGAAGGATGCTGTGCAAGGGCTGTACTTCTGTTTCTGTCCCAACTAAGATAGATATGTCACCTGCCCCATCTAGATGCTGACTACAAGCACAGCAGCTCCACCACAGGCTCAACTGAAAGCACAGCATGGCTGTGGCCTCAGTTTGTGTTGTCCTGGCATTTCTCACAAGCCCAGGGACACCTTCCTATGGCTCTGCAGGCAGATCTCAGTTTGTCTTGTTAGCTACAGGCAGCCATCACTGCCTGCCTATGGTGCTGGAGTAGAATAGCTGTTGGAAAAAAAAGGAGGGAGAGAAATATAGAGCAACAGCTGTAATCACCCCAAAGGCTGGAAAGGGGCTGGCTCTGGCATAAAGCCTGATGCAAAACAAAAGGTTGGCTTACACTGCCACGCCCAGCCTGGATGTCATGCAAGAGCCATGCAAAGCACCACCAACCCTGTGCTCAGCCTTCAGTCACGTATTCTTCCAACAACTCTGATCTCCCTTCCCTTCCTGCTGAAAGGAGGCCCTGGTGCCTCACCGAGGCTTCATGCAGGGGAGCAGGCACCAGGGCTCAGCTGACATTTATTGGAGCTTGACTCCCCTACACTTGGAAAAATGCCTTTTTTCCAGGCTGAACTGTGCTGGAGCAAGTTGTAGGAAATATATTTGAGCCCTCACCTGACCAACAACCAGCTGAGCCATGCTGCTTTGCACAATGGAGCCGCAGTGTCTGAGGTTGTGGGGCTGCACCAGACCCATCACGCCTGTCCTTCAGCTGCACCAGCATGGCCAGGGGCTGCTGGGGACGCTGCACAGCTGATAAGCACCTTGGCCTGTACAAAGCAGCTCCACCAAGCCTGTGCCTCCCATCAGCCCTCAGTGATTAGCTGAGGGTGGATTATTAACTGTTTTCACCTTTCCCTCAGCACAGTACCACACTGTGCCTAGCACCAGCTCTGCCTCCTGAGCCTTACAGCAGCTGGAACCTTCCAAGGTTCCGACTTGTGCTCTGCCAAGGCCAGTGAGTGTGTAACCACACCCACCAGAGCACCCCCCCCCACACACACACATAAAGCTGGTATGGGGGGCACAGTCTCAAAAAACAGCCACTGAGCCAGCACCTTCCCAGCAGTGCTGCTGGTGCATCCCCATTTGGACTCTTGGGAAAGATCAGGAGGTCCAAGGATGGAGCTCTCCCTCAGACACAAATCCTCAGGCCACAGCTGTCTCTAAAGGGGAAGCAGGCAGGAACCCAGATGCAAGGCTGGGCTCTCACACAGAGCTGTGCTGTTGTTGTAGGAGCCCTGTCCCACACCCCTGCACTTGGTGCTGGGAGTTAGCACAGACTTGCTTTGTGGGGCCACAGCTGATTAGGCCTTCCCTGGTCCCTGACCTGGAAGGAAAGCTTTATATGCCAAAAAGTTCCTGTCATTTTTGCAGTCCCATGTAAGAGCAGCTCAGCTTTCTCACAGACTCTTTCTTTCTCCTTAGCACATGCCCCACACCCAGATGCTGTGCATTACACAGCCCTTAGAGGACCTCTGAGCATTACCAGAGGGTAATGATACTGCAGGGTCTTTGACCCCATGCTGGTCTCTTACAGTCCTGGAGTGAGGAGGAGCAGAGGAAGGAAGTGGGCACTGATCCAGCAGGCCCAGTAAACACAGCCCTGTAAGGTGTGAATTCAGTTCACAGCATGACAGCATAGTAATTACCCAGTGCCATGGCCAGCCCATAGAAGAGCACAGCTAACAGTGTTATGAATAAGAAGCTTGACTAGGCCAATATTCAAGCAGCAATCAATTTATTATTTAATATGGTAAAGTATGAGCAATGCAGCGCTGGGTACGGTGGGGGAAGTTTTCCCTCCAACTGCACACCAATAATTGAGGGTTACGGGTATTTATAGGGGTAGCCATCAGTTTTTTTCAACAGTTTCTATTTCCAGTTTTTACTCATCAGCAATTTTTATTCCAAATTATTAGATCACAAATCTATACACTATTGTGATTTTAATTTCTCAGGATGTATCTCAAAGGAGTATCCCCAGATGGTGATGGTCCAGTTTCCGAAAGAAGAAAGGCGACTCCCATCTGGTGGGGTCCCGCTCCCCAGATGTGTGTCCACCTTTTAATTGCAGAGACTCTAAATCTCATAACAGTGATGTCCAGCTTCCCTTTGGTCAAAACCATAAACCCTTGAGGTGATGTTCATCTTCCTTTCTCAAGCTGTTTTTCTCTGCTTCAATAAGGTGTGAGATAAACATATTTCCTTTACATATATTCCAAAGCTACAGTTTCAAGGATACAAGTAATATTCTAAAATTATACTTCAAAAGGTTATTATTGCAGAACTTTATGGATTAAATGCAAGGAAAACGCAACATCTTCAACACCTTAATTCCAATGCTCCTAAATCAACAAGGGTTAATTTGCAAACAAAAGATAGGTTCAAAGGCCTTTTTCCATGCTTTGTTTTTCTTCAGTTATTACTAGAATTCACAGCTCTCCCATTGTCGGGGTCCACACATTTTGCATTCACAAATACACACATCGCCTGTTTGTGCCTGACACAAAACACAGCTTTGCATCTCACAGCCAAGAAAATGCAATCCTTGCTCTTCTGACACAGCTCTCTCTGTTCATGATGTGGGACAGTGAGTGCTGATGATGTGCAGGAGCTGATGCAAGGGACAGGGACGAGGATGCAGCAGGCACAGTGCCAAGCTGACAGAGGGATGATCTCTGGCAGTGGCGCTGAAAGAGAAGAGTTTCAATGAAGCACAGAAAATGGCTCTTTGTTTCCCCTCTTCTTTCAGTGCTGCTAAGAATGTAGCCTGGAGCAAGCTGGGAACACCAGAGCCTGGAGCCCTTTCCAGGCAGGGCTGCATCAGACACAAACCAGCAGGGGACTGAGGAGCCCCTGGGGTGGCAGTGAGCAACCTCGGGCTCTGCTCACTGCTGCTGGCATTTTCTATTGAACCATCTCCAAGGACTTCTGTTGTGCTCTGTATTTCTAATGGTTTCCCCCCTTGGTTTTTTTTGGTTGTCTCCTGCACCTTTTTTCCTCCAAATTTTCCTACCCTGTCAGCAGCAGCCCCTGTCCAGAACTGGCTCTAAAATATCAGCAAAGTAGCTGGCAACAACAATGGGTGGAATCCTGTGGCTCAGGAATTCGTATGCCAGAGCCTGCCTGTGCCTCATGCTTTGTCAGGACCTCCTTCTCTGTGCAAAACAAGGGACTGGTGGAGTCTTTTTGCCACAGAGCTCCTGAGAAGCAAAGGTTGGGCTAGGTTTCTCAGGAGTGTATCCATTAAGTTCATTGCCGGCAAACAGAAAGTAAGGCCAGGGTAGCAGAGCAGCTGGGAGCTGGTCACTCCCTGCAAAGGGCTGGTGTAGGAAGTGGGAACACCACGTTCCAGGAGGGGCGAGCAGGGTCAAGTGCTCAAGGTGCTGCCAATGAGGTTTGGGTTCACTTAGAGAGTAGTCAGGGCTGGTGAGCACTGCAAGATCCAGCTGCAGTCCCCATCCACGTCCCTTTCAGTGATGGCTTTAGGGTGTCTGCAGCCTGGATCCAGAGTGCCCTGGGGGGCTCCTGAGGCTGCCTTTGCACTCAGGGTGAGGATGCCCAGGAGCCCCTGAGGCCGGCAGTGGGGACCAGGGCTGGGCTTGTGGCCTGGCAGGTGTGGCTCTGGGGGCTGTGACATGCCAGGGCATGGGTCACTGTCACTGCCCTCCACAGCCCTGGCTACCTCTGTGATGCTCCAAGGAAAACGGCAAGAGTGGGGATCTGGCTAGGTTAGGGTTTTGCCTGAGCCAGAACCTCTAGGCCAAATGCCGAGACGTAGAGACCCCTGGAGGACCGAGTGAAGGAAGCAGAGGAGGCTCTTCTGCGGTGTAAAGTGCAGCAAATTCATCAGGAGAGGCAGGGGGAAGGTTCTACAAGTCAGAATTCCCAAAGGGAACAGATGTTCAAAGAAGCCCCAGCACCCTTGTGCGCGGGTTTTTAAAATCTTTCAAAACAGGGGGTGGACACCATATAGTAACCAATAAGCAACTCTTGGGGTGTAGTTTTGAGGGCTACAACAAAGCAGAACAAGGGGAAGAGAGAGCGTTGGGATAGGGATTGGATCTTAGGGTGAGGGACAGGGAACTTTCTGGAACAAAGGGTAGGGTTTGGGCTGATGGATGGGGCAAAGGGGCCGGGTTGTCTTGACAGACAGGGAAAAATCTGGTGAGGAGGGAGGGAATTCCTTGAGGGACACTTGGGTAGGAAGGCATAACACAGGGGAGAGACTAACTGTAATAACTCGGGGAACACTTGAACATACCACTACATAACAGAACATTTGGCTCAATAAACTACCACACTGCAACACAGAAATTCAGGGTTTCGGCAGCTGAGAGGTGGCACTATTAGAACCCGCAGCAGCTGGTGAAAGCCATCTCTGTCCTTCAGGTTCTTGCTGTGTGGGAAGGTATGGAATATGAATCCAATATTATCAGTTAGATGGTGCCTGGGCCAGTCTGACCCTCGCTGCTGGGCCAAAGGCAGCAACTGTGGTGTAAATCACCCCAGAGATACCTTGGCTGCTGGAGATTGCAGCTGGGCACTGAGCAAGTCCAGGCTTGTCAGGAACTCCGTTTACCTCAGGAGAGAGAGCTTCTGGCGATGGTGAAGAGAAAAAGGAGAGGATTCCGCTGGAAGGTTTAATGTCCAGAAGTTTATTCCATGGTTACAGAGGTCTGGACGGCAGCAGCTGCTCCAGCAGAATCAAAAGCACATGGCCTGATCACCTTTTAAGCTCCTGGGGCAGGGGGAGGGGGGGGGACAGGTGATCACCAACCAGGTGAAAGGGGCGGGGTCTCAAGGGACGAGGGACACCTAGACATAGGCCAATGACCCCTGGGCATAGGGGCATCTTTTGAACTTGACCAATCACACGATGCCTTGCTGGAATGTTAAGCAAGGGGGCGAGGGGGAAGGGAGAGGCATATAGGCACACCTGGGAAAGGGACCCAGAAGCTTAAGACACACCGCAACATCTCCCCCTAGTTTTGTTTAAAAAGAAGAGGGCTGTGTTTGTGGTGCAGAGTGATTGCCAAACTATGGTTGGTAAATCAGTTCTTCCTCTACAGGAGGGTCAGTGTTTTCCACTGAGGCCTCCAGGTCATCCATTGGAGCACTGAGGGCTTCCAAATGGTAGACCTCAGGAGGGGGAGATGAGCTTGAAATTAACTTGAGGACCATGCATTTGATTAGTCTAAAAACAATGCTGAAAACTACAATAACTATAGCTAAAATAAACAGCACTAAAAACACAGTTTTCAGAATAGATCCCAACCAGCCCGAGAGTCCCCAGCCTTTGAACAGTCCATTCAGTCCGTTGTCAGTTTCTCTCTTGATGTCCGAGAGCCTTTGTCAAGGTAGTCCATATGTGGTTTGGGCTGCGGCACTATGCAGGAGATCGCAGGTGGGATGATCACGAGCAGAACGAGAAGCAGGCTCGGTCTCATGGCATCTCGAGGCTACACACGAACAGTGGGATCTAAACTGGTACAAAAACTTGAAACAAACATATATTACAAACTATTCCAGATAGGAGGCTTAAATGGAATTTCCTCCAGAGAACGCGTGCGGCGTTTTCTTCTCCAGGCAGCATGAGCAACCTGGGGTGCTTCTGTAGATTTCTCTGAGACTTTGGGAACATAGGGCTTTACCCATTTGGAAGGAACCCACCTTAAACCAGAGGGGGTGGACACACAGGCGTATCCACGTCCCCAAGTAACCAATTTGTAAGGTCCCACCATTTTCCAAGTCTCAGGGTCTTTTACTAAAACCGGAGGCTTTTCTTTCATCAACCTGTGACTGCTCCCCCCAAAGTGGCGTAGGATGGGTGGGTTCAGGCTGTCAAAAGAACAATTCAGAAAATTGATTGTGAATAGCGCCCTGGATAACCGGATATGGGGAGGTTCCACCTTCAGAACCTGTTGCTGCTGGTCCAGGACCCTTTTAATATCACGGTGAGTTCTTTCTACAATGGCTTGACCTGTAGGGGAGTAGGGGATGCCAGTTTTGTGCTCTACTCCCCATTGCTGCAGGAAGCTCCCAAATTCCTTGGATTTATAAGCAGGCCCATTATCAGTTTTCAGCTCCTTGGGGATGCCCATGAAAGAAAAAGCCTGTAAGAGGTGCTTAATAGCATCAATAGATGATTCTCCTGTGTGGGCAGAAGCATAGACCGCTCCAGAAAAGGTATCTACACTAACATGAACATATTTTTGCCGTCCAAAAGACTGTATGTGTGTTACATCTGTTTGCCACAGTTCACAACTGTTCAGTCCCCTTGGGTTTGCTCCCGTACTCACTGCAGGGAGTGCATGTTGTTGGCAATTTGGGCACGTGGCCACAATCGCTTTGGCCTGTTCTCGAGTGATGTTAAACTGACGAACCAGGCCAGGTGCATTTTGGTGGAAAAGCTGGTGGCTGATTTTTGCCTGTTCAAAAACATTTGGGAGAGTGGCCATCACTGCAGGTGCAGCAAGAGCATCTGCCCTTCTGTTGCCTTCAGCGATAAACCCTGGCAAGTCAGTGTGTGACCTGACATGCATCACATAAAATGGTTGCTCTCGGTGAGTGACTAACTTTACCAGTTTTGAGAGCAATTCGAAAAGTGCGATGTTAGATACATCTTGCAGAATTGCTTGATCTGCCCTGGATACTACTCCTGCCACGTATGCAGAGTCTGTAATCAGATTAAATGGTTCTGAGAACCTTTCAAAAACCCTAACAACAGCAGCCAATTCAGCAACCTGAGGTGAACCTTCCACCTCAGCAATGTCCGTCTCCCACTGCTGGGTTTGAGGATCCTTCCAAGTCACAACAGACTTGTGGGACCTCCCAGACGCATCTGTAAAGACAGTCAGAGCCCTTTTTAAAGGTCTCCTACTTAGAGCACTTCTCAATTTTAAAGTAAATTGAACGTCTTGTTCAAACAATTTGTGAGCGGGCCGCGCTACCGAAATTTGTCCTGAGTAGGAATCCAGAGCAAACTGCAACACTTCATTTTCTTGAAACAATTGTTCTAGTATTTTCATAGTATTTTGACCTGATTTTAACTCAACTGGAATGTGAATGCACTTAAAATCACATCCTGCTAACTCCATGATCCGGGTCCTTGCTTTCCGGATCAGTTCTGCTACCAGCTCCTGAGGCTTTGTCAGTCTCTTGGACCTTTTGTGACTGAGGAAAACCCATTCTATGATCAAGAGAGGGTCCCTCTGGTCCCGGTCCTTTTTTGGTGTGTTCTTTGCCTTAGGTGTTTGTTTTTCCTCCCACTGGAAAATAATTCCATGGAGGTGTGGCAACTTACCTAGAATGATAAATTTGAATGGCAGGTCAGGCCGGCATCGGTTGGCCTGTCTTGTGGACATTGCAATCTGCACCTTTTCTAGAGCTTTCCGTGCCTCTGGGGTAATAGACCTAGGAGCACCTGGGTCCTCTCCCCCTTTCAGTAAATTGAAAAGAGGGGCAAGGTCTTCATTAGTCAGACCGAGCCATGGTCTTACCCAATTCAAAGACCCACACAACTTGTGGACATCCGCAAGGGTCTTGATCCTTGGATTGATTTCTAGTTTTTGAGGAACAATGGTCCTATTTCCAATTTCTAGGCCCAAATACTTCCAAGGTGGCATCTCTTGAATTTTCTTTTCCTGGAGCTCGAACCCTGCAACAATCAATGCATCGATCGTTAGGTCAAGCGCATGTGTGAGTAAATCATCATTGGGGGCACACACAAGGATATCATCCATGTAATGATAAATAATGGCCTTCTCTGCGGCTGCACGTACTGGGGAAAGCAGGGAAGAGACATACCACTGGCAGATAGCTGGAGATACCTTTAATCCCTGAGGAAGAACGGTCCAATGGTACCTTTTCATAGGGGCTTCCATGTTGATGGAAGGGACCGAGAATGCAAAACGCGGTGCATCGTCAGGGTGCAAGGGGATTTGGAAAAAACAATCTTTAATATCAATAACAGCTAATTTCCAATCTTGGGGAAGCATTGTTGGGGATGGCATACCAGGTTGGGGAGAACCCATATCTTCAATTACATTATTAATTTGTCGGAGGTCACAGAGGAGCCGCCATCTCTTTTTGTCAGCTTTTTGGATGACAAACACTGGAGAGTTCCATGGGGACATGGTCTCCACAATGTGGCCCTTTTTTAGTTGCTCTTGCACTAGTTCCTCAAGCGCCTTTATTTTTTGTTTACTGAGTGGCCACTGTTTCACCTGAACTGGTTCGTCTGTTTTCCACTTCAGTTTTTGGGTGGGGCGCTGTTGTTCAATGACTGCTGCACAAAAATGCTGTGGAGAGTCTGGAATATCAATTGTGACACCCCACTGGGCCATTAAATCTCTCCCTAACAAAGGTTCCGAATAATCTAACACAAATGGACGGATATTTGCCAATTGCCCGTTTGGTCCCTCAAATTGAATAATACTTTTGGATTGTCTTGCTAATTGCAGACCTCCCACACCTTGAAGGTGACCGGCAACATTTTGCAAAGGCCAATGTGCTGGCCAGTCTTGTACTGGAATCACTGTGCAGTCTGCACCAGTGTCTACAAGCATCTCAATGCGTTTAGACTCCCCACCCCCACTGACATTGCACCATAATTTGGGTTTATCTTTCCCAATAACTTGGACCCGGGCAACTGTGGGCCCTTGTTTTTCGATATTTTCAGGTAAAGATGGCACAGGGATAGCTTGTGCAACAATTTGTCCCTTGGGAAGAAACAGGGGTGGGTGGAAACAGTGCAGGCCGAGAACAAATTGCTCAGGATCTGATGTTGTCATTCCTGGAGCAATTCTGATCTCTTGTGGTGTGTGTTTGGTGTCCCCAATGACGATGTACTTACAACGAATTCGGTTCCAAGTACCCTTCTGTTCAGGATTTACAGAGACAAAATGCCAGTTACTGTCCTTCAGGAGAAGTGACTCTGTCAGCTGCAACCTGTAAGGCTCATTGACAGAAGACGTGGTTAACACAGGATCACCTAAATCATAACAAAGGTTATTTTGTTTCACTTTCAACAGCGTACTAGCAGACTTGGTCTTTGAAGCACCTGCTTCACTTACACAAACATTAATATTATCGCGCGCTTGATTTGTTTTGCTACCCTTATTCCCTTGGCCTGCCTTTTTTATGTCTGCGCGCCTGGCAGGCGGGCGCTCCCTTTTCAGTTTTTTTGTTGTTGACCCGCAGGGAGGGCTTGTAGTTCTCCTCCCCTGCCATTTCTAAATTCATCAAATTCCCTTTTCAGGGGGCACTGGTTACTCCAGTGCCCTAGGTTATTACAAAGCAGGCATGGTTTTGTGGGCTCAACCATTGCTGGTCTCCGCTGCTGCCCAGGGTACTGCTGTGCTGAGGGGAAAGGTGCAGGGCTGGCAACGGCGACACGCTGAGGTGGACTTGGCAGCAGCCTTGGTCTGGGGTCTTCAGCCACACTCATCAGAGGCACTTTCCTGTTACAGACTAGAAGCATGTCTTTTAGGGTGGGAGAAGGTTCGATAGGAAGGCTCAGGATTGCCGCTTGACACTGTGCATTTGCATTTGTAAATACCATTTCCTCTAAAATTGCTTCTCTAGCATTTTCTTTTTTAACTTGTATTTCAATGGCTCTAGTTAACCTTTCTACAAATTTCACAAAAGGCTCTGATGGTAGCTGTTTAATTTTACTATAAGGCTCAAAAGGCCCCTCAAGTTGGAGGGAAAAGAATGCTTTTTCAGCTGCTTCTTTTACTTTCTCGAGTGTTTCTGCAGGAATTGCAGTAGCTTGGATTGAGGGGGAAGACCATTGGCCCTCACCACAGAGGTGCTCAATGGTGATAGGGTTACCACTGTTGTCTTTGGCTGTGTTTGGATCAGCATGCAAGCCTGGGAGAGCATCTTTTAGCAGCTGTTTCCATGCAGTTTCCCATAATTTGAATTCCGTGGAAGTCATGAGACAAGAAAAAAGCTGTTTTAAATCATGTGGAATCACTACAGTCCTACTCAATTCAGAATTTAAAAGGCCACGGAAATATGGACTGTGTGGACCATATTCTTTATGAGATTTACAGATCTCTTTAATCAATTGTCGTCCAAAAGAATTCCAAATAGCAGTCGGGGCTGCCCCCCCTTGTGCTGCAGGCTGAAAGGTAACAGGAGCCAGTGACAACATGGGACTATGCATTGAATCTGCTGTTCCCTGCTCTGTATCCCTTGAAACAGAAGCATTGGGATCACAGCTACAGGTTTGGGGACCGGCAGTGGGTGTGTCCCCATCGTGGGAACTCGGGGAGGGGGCGGGGACAGGGGGCAGGCAGGGGGCGGGGACACCTGGTGACATCACGTCAGCAGACGCCCCCTGGGAGGAGTAGAGGGGCGGAGCTGAGGGTACTGCAGGAAAGGGGGGGGAAGGGGGGAAGGGGTCACGAGGAACAGGAGGAGAGGGGGATGGGGCTGGAATTTTGGGATGTTTAAGAGGATTTTGGGAAGAAGAAGACCAGGTTTGGGAAGGTGCCACGTGGCATCCACCATTTTGCGGACCCCCTAGGGATTGGGGGCCATTTTGGGCATCACTGCTCTCCGGAAAGCTAACTTTGGGTTTCAGAGGAGGGGACACAAGGGATTGGGAAAGGTTCCACGCAGCCTGGCCAGGGCCTTGTGGACAGGGCAACTCAGGCAATTCAGCAGACTCTGGGAGACGACTTCCCAATGAGTTTGCTCTCTTTAAAATACCAAGTTTTGGGGTAAGAGGTTTAGGGGTTTTAGAGCTAGGAGAGGGAGAAACAGGGAGAGCAGAGGTACATGGCTTGGCATTTGGCTTTTTCTCCATTTCCCTTTGTTTGAGCAATGCAGTTCGAATTTGTAAACTCCAGAACACAAATTTAGCTGAGGGTACATTGCCAGATTGTCCTAAGGTTATCAATGCATTCCCAACTTTATCCCAGAATTGAATATTGTGGATTTCTTCAGGGGAAATTTTTGGGAAGTGGAGGAAAAGCCATCTTATAAACTGTTTTAATTTTCCTTTAGAGAACTTCACATTACCACTGTCTAAAATGCTAACAATATTATAATACACTCCTTTTTGTACAATGCTGAGTTTGGAGCCCATGTTAGATGTAAAAAGCAAAGTACTTAATCCTGCCTGACCAAAAACAAAGCTAAAATCAGCTACCGATTTCGAAAAGAAACCACAGATAGAAAGCGATAACGAACAGACAAAAGCTTCACAATGCAGCTGTATGTACTGCTTTTAAAATTCCCGGGCAGCAGCAGCAGGGCACGCCCTGCCAAACCGAGGTGGAAACAAAGCCTCCCCCGCCGTGGAATGCAGCCCCCCCGCGGAGCAGAGAGAGCAGCCACGCCACGTGGCAAGCCGAAACCGGGCCCCCCCCCCCCCGCACCGCGTGTACCGAGAACACCCCTCCCCCGCACCGAGAAACGAATCCCCCGGCCACGTGGAAAGAGAGCCCGCTGCGCTGCCGAGCGGGGGGGAAGGGCAGAGCACTCCCGCCGCTCCGGCGCGAATTCCAAAAGACAGTGAAACACACGGCAGAAAGCAAAAGCTAGAAGGCAACGAATTCCTCTGTGGGGCTGCGCAGCCAAAAATGCAAAGGCAAAAAAAGGGAACAGAACTCACGGCAGAGTCTGTTTTTGAGCTTCTGCTCTACTGAAAGCAGAAATACTCACCTGAAATGGAAGCTGAAGCTGGCTGGGTACAGGAAGGTCTCCTCACCGGACAGGACTTCTCTCTGGGCACGAGAGAGGCTCCCCTGTCCTCCCTCTGGAAAATCTGCTCACCACAAAAGAGCTGGGCTTTCCAGAGGCACCGAACAGTCCACGAAACTTCTTCTGGGAATATTCCCAAAGTCTCTAGCTGAGGGCTATGCAACCAAAGCCCTTCCAGCTGGATGCACGGCTGCCGAAGCTTCTCCGAGGTGTTGGGAGTCCGTTCTCGGGCTGCAGAGTCGCTTGCCCACCCAGGGACGCCAAAATATGGAATATGAATCCAATATTATCAGTTAGATGGTGCCTGGGCCAGTCTGACCCTCGCTGCTGGGCCAAAGGCAGCAACTGTGGTGTAAATCACCCCAGAGATACCTTGGCTGCTGGAGATTGCAGCTGGGCACTGAGCAAGTCCAGGCTTGTCAGGAACTCCGTTTACCTCAGGAGAGAGAGCTTCTGGCGATGGTGAAGAGAAAAAGGAGAGGATTCCGCTGGAAGGTTTAATGTCCAGAAGTTTATTCCATGGTTACAGAGGTCTGGACGGCAGCAGCTGCTCCAGCAGAATCAAAAGCACATGGCCTGATCACCTTTTAAGCTCCTGGGGCAGGGGGAGGGGGGGGGACAGGTGATCACCAACCAGGTGAAAGGGGCGGGGTCTCAAGGGACGAGGGACACCTAGACATAGGCCAATGACCCCTGGGCATAGGGGCATCTTTTGAACTTGACCAATCACACGATGCCTTGCTGGAATGTTAAGCAAGGGGGCGAGGGGGAAGGGAGAGGCATATAGGCACACCTGGGAAAGGGACCCAGAAGCTTAAGACACACCGCAACAGGAAGGTGCTGCAAGTTGTGGTGGCTGCACTCCCCCTTTGCTGGGAGGATGATCTGTACCAGGGCAGAGCAGAAAGCTGCCATGGTGAGCAGAACATGCTCGGAGCATTACAGTTCAGAGAATGGCACTGCCCTTGAAGGGCAAAAAGCTTGAAAGCATAGAATTCTGTGCAGAACCGTTGCACAAATTTTCTCTTCTAGAACATGCCCATTTTTGTATACTGTAGATGAATACTCTGGGTTTTATAGAATACATGGGGTTTTTTCTTAATGTTTTTGGGAGAACTCTCAAGTTTATTTCTTTTTGTATTTTACATCCAGCATGCATACAGGTTTTTTTTTATTATTATTATTTTCTTTAGTAAATACTTAGGGAACAAATACCTAAGCCTTTTTAATCCTTTGGGATATTGTGACTAATATTCTTAGAAAGAAAACCTTGTTGAACAAGTGTGAAAACACAGAGAGAGGGAAAACAATATAAAAGTCTTTTAGAACAGGGCGTGTAATAAGGACTGCAGAACTGAGTAATTCCTCCAAGGGCAGAATTAGCAAGATATATTACCAAGAGTAACCGCCAAGATACTTCCTTAAGCCAAAGGAAATGTGACCTGCAGCCATACAAAGTACAGCCAAAGCAAATGAAAACCTTTGGAAAAGAGGGAATTTTTCCAGTGACATCAGTCTGTGATAAATAGGTATGATTTGTGCTGATAAATATTGAAACAGTAGTGAATATTGATACAGTAATCAATATTTGAGAATAATAAAATAGTTTAAAGTTATAATGCCAAAGAAGAGAGGGAGAGGAGGGGCTCCACCCGCCCTTCCCAGCAGATGTTCTCAAGGACCACAGGAAAGAAGCTGAAGATACAGTTGCTAAAAATGACCAAGAACCTGGTTGGATCCCAGAAAATGCTAATTATAAGGGATTTATTGCCTTGATATGTAGATGCAGTGATACGTTAGTCTTGGCTTATATTGTACTGGCTTGGTGCGCATGTGTAACCCAAAGGTGAATTAAAGGACAACGAAGAAGACTACTGAGCCTTCATCAGTGACGACCCCCAAAGACTTGTGCGACCACCAAACCGAGTGGTGGCACATGCGTGGTAAAGGTGGTAATGAAGGCGGAGATAGAGATATGACGAACCAAAAATGGGAGGAGATGGCATTGACACATAGCATATAAGGGGTGACTTTCACTTGGCAAGCTTGTACGTGAAGTGGCAAGGGTCATTGAACCCTGCACTCCGTACCCCGCGGTTGTTTTTGCTTATGTGCTATTATTTGAACCAAATTATCCCTTATTTTAATCAAAATATATTGTATCCAATTTTATATTTTTTTTTATTTTAACTATTCAAAAAAAATTGCGACTACTTTTAATATTGTTTGAGGTTTTTTATGATGGGATAATTGGGCAAACATAACAGCTTCACAGTTACAGCTGTACATATGTTCTGATCTTTAGATCAGATCTTTAGAACTACATCTTTAGATGTAGTTTTGAATTAATGTGTTTTGATTCTGTCTTTAAATTTTGATGACATATTTTTAATTCTATTTTTTTTTTTTGATGATGAAAAAAAGTAAATAAATAAACAAAATTGAAAAAACCAAAAGGAGAATGTGAGACCAGGACCTGCTAGCCTAGAGATTATGGGAGTGCAGCTCACTCGATGTGCCAGCGTCTCACCACATCCTTTCCGCATTGGGCCTCTCCGCCTCCTCTTTGGCCATGTTTTCTTTGTGTCATTTGTGCTGCTCTTTGTTACTTGGCATTACAACAGAGTCACCTGTTGACCTGTTTGAGGGACAATGGATCCAAAAGATCCTGTCTAGTCAAAGGTTTTCTACCTAGGTGTGTTCTCTGCTCACCAAAGGCCTGAGCAAAGAAACCAAGAGAAGTGTGCCCAAATCCCAAAGCTTTGCTCCTTTGCAATCTCCCACAGATCTGGCTCGCAGGTGTCTTCAATCACAATTCCATAGGTAAGAAGAGGTCATGTATTTCACTGGGAAATGATGCACTGCTTTGGAAAAGCCACCTGTATGTATATTACTGGGGACAGCAGTGCAGCTGTGTTGTTTGTCCCTTGTTTGCAGAAGGATGAGTGCACTGGGAGGCCAATAACAAGTGACAAGGTCTCCTCAAATCTGCACTGCAGCCTGGGTGCCATTCAGCCCCGAGCTAGGGGATCATTTGTTCCCATGGACCAGTGCTTGCCAGTGGAATGAATTCCTGCACAGCTGGAAGAAGCAATTCTGGATTCAGCTCCAGCTCTTGGTGGGCTGCATGATCATTGACAAGGCTGCATTTCCAGAAATTATTCTGCAGTTTCCTTTCATAGTCATTTGAAGCTTTGAAACTTCACATTTTAATTTGCTTTGCTTTAGGGTAAAATACTTCTGGGCCCAGTGCAAGCTGTAATCTTCTGACAGCAAAGTCCTCATGGTTGCCAGCTTTTGTTGTCACACAGTGTCACCTGGCTGCATGTGCTTGCTTTGCTCTGGGTCTAGTCCCGGCCTAGTAAAGCCCAGGCAGGGTGGCACGTTGCAGGGAAAACTGGTCCATGAGCTTATGGGGTTGCCATCAGCAGCAGAGTGAATGTGCCCTTTGGGGATTCCTCTGGGGACAAATTTAGTGACCTACTCCATGCCACAATATTACCTTAGATCTTTCTGCAATATTCTAGAAAAGGCTGTGAAACTTCACATCTCCTTGCACAGCCACTGTTTGAAGAGGGGCATTTTTGTCCCTCCTCAAAGTCATTGCTCTTAAACACCAGAAGCATGAACATCCACCAACAGGAATGACGCATGGTCCTGCTGCTGCTACTGCAGAGCACTGGGCAGTGCAGACCTGGGTATTACCAATATGAGCACTTAATTAGCATTTCATGCTCCTTCAAGCTGTCCAGATCTCAGGGCTTTTTGTTTCAAAGCAGCCACTGCACCATCTCCAGGGAACAACAGGAAATGGGAATCATCGACTGCCAGCCTTGCAGGGGTGTGGGGGAAAACCTGAAGTGTCTGCATCAAAAGATGAATGGGAAGAGTGTAATTGCCAAAGGAAACGCTTTGTTAGGACAGCAGGAGCAGTGGTTTACTGCATGCTTGCATGAAGATAATTTGGGATCTCCTTTTTGTGTCTCATGCAGAAAAGGAGCTCTTAATAATACCATGCTACTTAAACCAGATTGGGATGTATCTCTGTAGTGGTTCACAATGAAGCAGACTGCCTGCTTTGTCACTGCCAGCCCTGCTGAGCCTGCGAGGGACTGTAGTGTATCCCATGCCTGTTTTGCCTCCAAGCAAAGCTTGGTTTTCCTTATTAGTGTGGAGTAAATACAAGAGTAATAAAATGGACAATTAAACTGGCCACTTTGGAGGATATGCTCATGCTTTCGCATGTCAGTCCTGTACCTCATGCTCCCCAGGCTTGTTATTCATCAAGAAATATTTTAACAAAAACCTCAGCTCTCATGTTACACCTGAATAAAACTGCATCAAATCATCAAGAATTCTGCTGTCAGGAACAAGACAAGAGCCTTCCAACACTCACTTGCAGCTGTCCTGGATTTCTGCAGCCCTTTGTGAAAAGCTGCTGCAGACAGAGTGTTTGGAGTTGGTTTGGGCCTTTATGAAAGATCTGTGGAGTAGTGTGCAGGGCTCTCCAGGCAGGAAACTGTTTGTCCAAGCCCAGGGACACGGTGCCGGCAGGAGCGGAGCGGCCCCGCTCCCAGCCCGAGAGTCTGTGAGCTGAGCCACGGCGGGGAGAAAAGGCAGCGCTGGGCTCCAGCCCAGCTGCTTCACTGCCCTGCCCGCTCCATGGAGCTCTGCCATGGGAGAAAGCCGACGCCGGACGAGCCCCCAAGCTTCCATCAGCTGCTGGAACTGCTCCGTGACAGCTCCTGTTCTTCCGAGAGAGACCCCGGCACCTTCTTGTAACTAACGCGTGTCATGGGGGGATTCTGTTTGTTAATAAACTGTTGGGGTTTTTCACTTTCATCTATTAGTAATAATTTCCTATTGCTGGAAAGGGATTGTTGGAACACTTTAGAGGAGATGACATTGCACAATATCCTGTTTGAAGTTGTCTGAAACTGTGTGAGACAGATGGCTTCACACAGGAGCATCCCCAAGGCTGCTGAGGGGAAGGCACAGAGGAAGACAAACCCAGTATTTCTGAGGGAACTCCTTGACAGCAACCCAACCCGAGTTGTCAAACAGCAGACCTGATGTTTCGAGACATGGGCCACAGGGGAAACCTTTCAGTGTGTTTGGTCCAGGCTGGGTTATGCTCAGGGCAAAGGTGTGTCAGTGTGTTGGATAATACTCTTTTCTTGACCTAGAGATGGGGCAACTGAGAGGTGTTTTAAAAACTTTTCTTCCATTTTCAGTCTCATGAGAAGGGTGAGACAATACAGATGTTATAATTCATGCCATCACAGTTAAGAAGCCAACTATTTCCTAATTACAGTATTTCTTGGTCTATCAGCTTTTTGCCATGCCATGTTGTAGATGCCTTAAAGCCAATTATTTAAAACTACCTCTTGTGTGTCCCACTACAATGCATCTTTCATATCTCTGTTTTTCCAAAGTCTTATTTGCAAGGCCATCTTTTGAAACTTGTTTCCAGCTCCATTTCTCTCTCAACAATATCTGTCCTATTCCATGGCATTTTTAAGTTAGTGTTTCCTGTCTCAAGGGTTATATACAGATGCATACTGTGTGGGCCTTCTATTAGGCCCTAAAAGCTTTCTACAAATCCATTTCCTACATCAGTGCACTTGGCTCCTTCTCTCCTCATTGTGCCTGGGAAGCACAGGAGGCCAGAGCTCCTGCAGAACCCATCACAGCACTCAGTGGGAGCAAACTTGTGTCCAGTCCTCACCTGGAGCTGTGGTGCCCAGCATTCCACCACACTGGAATGAGGAACTGTTCCTGCTCTTTCAGAAGGAGCTAAGGAGCTTTGGCCTTCAGATCAATTGTCTGCAGGCTCCTGCAGTGCCTGGTGCTGCTCCCTTGCCAGAGGCACCCCAGGCCAGGGGGGCACATCTGGGCTGCTGTGTCTGGCTCTGGGGCTCCCTGTTCTGGGCAGTGGAGGAGGAGCTGCAGAGGCTCTGCAGGACTGACAGGATGGGCTTTGGGGCTGGCAGGAGAAGCTGGCCAGGAGGGACCTGGGCTGCTGAAGCTTCTGAAGAGGAGGCCCAGGGCTCATCCTGCAACTGCTCCAAGGGTGGCTTCAGAGAATCCCAGAATCAGCAAGGGTGGAACAGGCCATGGAGATCATGAAGTCCAACCTGAGCCCTGACACCACCTTGTCTCCCCTGAGCCTCCTCTTCTCCAGGATAAACAACCTCAGCTCCCTCAGCCTCTCCTCAAAGCTCTTGTGCTCCAGACCCATCCCCAGCCTTGTTGCCCTTCTCTGGACACGCTCCAGCCCCTCCATGTCCTTCCTAAATTGTGGGCCCCAGAATTGCAAACAGCACTCGAGGTGCTGCCCAAGCAGTGCCCAGCACAGGGGAAGAATCCCTGCCCTGCTCCTGCTGGCCACACCATTCCTGATCCAGGCCAGGAGCCTTTGACCTACTTGGCCACCTGGGCACACTGCTGGCTCATGTCCAGCCTGCTGTCCATCAGTCCCTGCAGGTCCCTTTCTGCCTGGCTGCTGTCCAGCCCCTCTGGCACCTTGCTGAGGGAGGGAGGCAGGGAGGGAACGGGTCCAGATCCAATCCTTCCTGAAATGTGGTGTTTGCTGGCACTGCCAGTTCCCAATTCTTTATATTTCCCTATTCTGGTACAGCCCAAGTGCAGCAATTTGCTGGCAAAGAAAGTCAAAACCAAGCAAATACCTGGTACCTACAGCAACCCGATCTCGGGTTTGCTGACACCGCCACTACCCAGATCAGGAATGTTTCAGATGCCTGCACAGCCTAATTCCAGCAGTTTGCTGGCACAGAAAATTAGCATCTGGAAATTTCTCAGTGCCAGCAAAACTAAATGCAGCAATTTTCTGGCAAAGAAAGCCAGAACTCAGCAGCTTCCCAGCACTGCCACCAGCACCGCCCAGACCTGGTGTTTGCTGCCACTGCCAGTGCTCAGATCTGGATATTTCCCTGTTCTGGCAGAGCCAAGTCCAGCAATTTTCTGGTAATGAAAGCCACAATCTGGCAACTTCTTGATACTGTCATTCGCAATGCCAAGATCCGGTGTTTGTTGGCACCATCACTGCCCAGATGCGGGAATTTCCTGCTGCCTGCACAGCCGAAGTTTAGTACTGTCTGCAAAGAAAGCCAAAACCTTGCAAATACCTGGTACCTACAGCAACCCAATCTTGTATTTGCTGACTGCGCAAGTGCGCAGATCCAGAATTTTTCAGGTTCCTGCATAGCATAATTCCAGCAATTTTCTGGCACTGAAAGTTCACATTTGGAAATTTCGTGGTGCTGGCACATTCGCCACCCAGACCTGGTGTGCGCTGGCACTGCCAGTGCCGACATCTGGCAATTTCCAGCTTCTGGCAGCACCCAAGTCCAGAATTTGCTGGCAAAGAAAGCTAAAACCTGCCAATTTCCCGTCGCCAGCACTGCCCAATCTGGAGTTTCCTGGCAGCAGGATCCCAAGAAAGAAGGAAGGAAAGAAGGAAAGAAAAGAGGAAGGAGTCCAGATCCAGTCCTTCCTGGAGCACGGAGCCTGAAATGGCTCCAGGTCATGTGGCCTGCCAAGGAGCCAGTGCTGCCAGTGTGACCTGGGCTTTGCTCTTCACGCAGGTTTGCAGTGCGCACCCTGAAGTCCCTGCTCTGCCTTCTCCGCTGCGAGGATGTGGTGCTGGCAATGGAGCGCAGGTGTGCCTGGGACACGCTTCTCTCTCTTGACACTCACCACTTTGCCGTGGCTCTGCTTGCCAGGTGAGACCCCCTTCTCCCCACTGCCTCTGACATTGCTGCTCTGTGCCCAGGTGCCCCACAAAGTCTTTGTGGTGGCCATGGGCCACAGAGCCTTGTCACTAAAGGAACGGCCAAGCAGACTGGAAAAGGCTGGCAGAGGAGGGTGCCCATGGGCAACCGACTCCCAGATGGCCCACGTCCCCTTGCTGGAAGGGTGCTGGGGAAAGATGAGAACTGGATGAGTCACGCCTGGGAGAGGTTTGCCTCACTAGCTCAGGGTCTTGTTTCCTTTTTCCCCTCTTCAGAGAAATTTGCCGCTTAGCCATCCACTTTTGTTCCGCGGTTGCATTCTACCTGCTTGCCATGCTCGGTGAAGAGATGCCATACTGCGATTTCCCTGCCCTGACATTCCTTGTGGAGGTGAGCCTCAAGGCCAGCGCTGCCTAGCTGAGCGGCCTCCCAGCCCTCTGGCCTCTGGCAGCCACAGCTGCCAGGACAGTGCCCGTGCCCTGTGCTGCTGCCTGGGCCCGGCCCTGTGCAGCTCTGGGCTCCTGCCGGCCGGCTCCCCTGTCACTGCCCTGTGCCTTTCAGGTCCTCGAGTGCCTGGACTTGAGCGAATGCAGTGACAGTGTTCTGGAGATCCTGGCACAGAACCTGCGGAGCGAGCACATGGCCAGGCGGTACTTGGCACTCCGAGGCCTCGTAGTGCTGGGCAAGAATCCCTTGATGGTGAGAAGGGGGCAGTGGCTGAAGCCGTGCAGGCAGCGTGGGGCTGGGCAACGCAGTCGCTTGGCCTTGCCTGGGCTTCGGCTGCTGGGGCAGCTGCTCCCAGCTCTCCTGCCTCCCGCTTCAGCTGCCCCAGTGCTTTGGGACAGACCTTTGGTCTCTGGGCCCTGCGGCAGCAGGGCGGCCTTTCACAAAGTGGTGTTCCACACAGGCCGAAAAACTGCGGAGCCTGACTGGAAGTCTTGTGGAGCTCCTGGAGGAACATGACAGCAAGGATGAGCATTCTTTTACTGAGATATTTGCTCCTGGATAATGGTGCCCCAATAGCCACCCCCATCGCCCTGCAGCTGGCTGAGGCGCTCTCCTGCCACTCTTTGACAGCGTAAGGCTCTGTGCCCACAGCCACAGCCACTGGCTGCTGTGCGGACCCTTGGTGCCCTGTGCAGATGCACGCCTGTGCCCTGGGGGGCCTGAAGCAGCTGATGCTCAGGTCTTTTGCCCTTTCCTTTCATCCAGGATGATATCCAGGTGCAGCTGAGCTCCATGGCTGTCTTTCAAGAGATGCTGGACTTAACAGAAGAGGGAAGAAAGGCCCTCAAGTCCCACGTGCGCCAGAGCCTGCTCCCTCTCTACTTCCACTGCCATGATGAGAATCAGATGGTTGCTGAGGTGAGCACTTGTGGCCACCTGCTGTCCCCCAGGCAGGGGCTTGGGCTGCCTCCTGCCCTGGCACCTTGCGGGCTGCAGTCTCCTGCAGGCTGTGGCACTGGGATGCTCCTGTGCCCTGGACTGTGGGGCCATCTCTGCGTCTCTGCTGCTCTCCAGGCCTCCCGGGAAACGCTGCATTCCTCAGCCAGATTCCTGAAGAGGAGGGACATCGAACAAATGCTATACCTGGATCAGAGCTTTGGCGAGTGCCTGGTAAGAGCAGCCGAGAACCCCCAGCCTCAGCATGGCCAAGGTCCCTGGGGGCGGTGCTCAGTGTGCGGGGCTGGCAGCTGTGCCCACTGCTGCAGCCCAAGGCCGCGCGGGCTCTGCTCCAGGCTCCCGTGGGCCCGAGCCGGGTGGCCTCGGAGCCCCGGCCCGGCAGGGCTGCGGGCCGGCACCGCAGCTCCCCGGGCAGCAGCTGGCCCTCCGCCCCCTCCCCTCGGGAGCCCTTGGCCAGCGGCTGCTGGCCGCGCCTCAGGGCTGTGCGGGCAGGGGAGGCCGGCGCTGGGCGCAGGCAGCGCCCTGTCCAGGAGCTGAGCCCGCGCCAACCCTTCCCTCCTGCCGCTCTCTGCAGCTGGCAGAGGACAGGAGCCGAGCGGCCGAGCACCTGCGCCGGGTCCTGCCCTACCTGCAGAGCCCACAGGAGCCCCTGTGAGAGGCGGCCGTCAGGTTCGCAGGTGAGTCCCGAGCCCGGGCTGCCCCTTCCCTCCCCGGCCCACCGCAGCTTGGCCCCGGCCCCGCCTGCTGCCCCAGCAGCGCCAGCGGGGCCCGGCGCCGTGGAGCCCCGCCTGGCCCGGGCATTGCTGCTGCCGCCCTCTGGCAGCCGTGCCCTGGGGCGGCAGCGTGCGGCAAGGGCCCGGGCTGAGCCCTACCCGGCCAGCAGCCCGTGGGGCCACAGCGCCGGCAGCGCCGCTGGCAGGGAGCAGTGCCGCTGGGGCCGTGACAGGCTCTGTGTTCACAGGCATGGCCGGGCGGCACCTGAGGGGGCAGCAGCAAGAGCTGCAGCTGATCTGCACTGGTGAGTGAGTGAGGGCAGCGGGCTGACCGCGGGGGCTGGACTGGGCAGCTGCAAGCCCTGCTCCGGCTGCGGAGGGATCTGCACCCGTGGGCAGAGCACACAGAGATTTCAGGGCCACGTGTGCCATTCGTGGCCAGCAGCTTCGGGCTGGTCCCGTTGGTCCCTGCTCCCTCCTGGCCATGGCAAGAGCCGACCGGGATGGCCCTGGCAGGGGGATCTCCTCGGCTCTCTGCACATGCGGGATCTGACCTTGCCTCTGTTCCTCTCTCTTGCAGCCCTTGAAGAAATGGCCTATGACAGCAGTCCTGCAATCAGAGATGCTGCAGTTGAATCTTGTTTAGTTCTCTGGGCCGTACAGAGAGCTTCCTACTCCCCATGGCGTAAGCTGCAAGATCAATTCCGCAGTGCATGGAGGAAACGGCCTCGTCTGTGCGGCACTGCTTTGCTGTTCTGCTGGAGCTCCGCAGAGAGATGATCTGCAAGACTGTCTGCTGGAGCCATTTGAGCCAGCAGGGATTTTCTTTTTGTTCTTTGAGATTTTTCTGTTTGTATTTTCCTTTTTGTTGAGTATAGAATATCTTAGAGTAGAATAGAATATCTTACAATACACAGAGTCCCAGGATCTTTCTTTTCCTGCACAGGGTCAGTAGGGCATAGAAGAAGAGGGGGAAAAGGGTGCTTGTGCTCAGCCAGCTGCCCAGGTGTGCAGTGTTTCAGGGAAAATAGCCAGAAGCCCCTTCGGCCTTTGGTGGTTCTGCTGAAGCCTTTGTGCCGGCCACAGAGCAGCTGGGCAGGGGCCGCGGCTGCAGGGATCCCTGCCAGAGAGGTGCCTGGAGATGGCCTCAAGCCCTGTGCCGGGCAGGAAGGGCCATCCGTGTCCTCCTGGCCGCGTGCTGCTGGCTGCATTGCTGAGGGCTCCCAGGTGCCTCTGGATGGGGCTGCTCTGGAGCTGCTGTGGGACTGCGACGCTGCTGCCGGCAAGCTTGGCCAGGCTGGGGGAGACCCTGAGGGGCTGAGGCACTGCTAAGCCCTGAGCAATTGGCTGTCAGAAGCCATAAGCAGCCCCCTGGCAGCCGCCTTGATCCTGACAGCCGGCTGCTCTGGCGCTTCCAGGTCGGTGGCCTGTTGGAGGGACCCCCTGGAATCAGGCGTGGAACCCTGGTCCTGGCCTTTCAGGGCTGTGAGGCCAGCTGTTGTGGGGCTGGGCGTGTGCCCTCCCTGTGCTCCAGACTGGAGGCCCCTGCCCCTGAGCCTTAGGCATTGAGCTCCACTGCCTGATATCCAAGTCTTGTTCCTGTTGCTGTGGGGGAGGCTGAGCTCAGTGGCTTTAGGCCCCATTGAGCCAGAAGAGCAGCAGCTTTGAGCCCAAAGGGGCCACAGAAAGGCCCTCTTGGACCACGGACATTCCTGTCCTTCCCAGGTCAGGGACACATGAGAATGCAGCGGGCACCTTCAGGGTGCCACACTGGCTTTGCACTGGGCCACCTCCCTGTGCTGCGCACGGCTGGCTCTTTGCTTTGCTGCTCTCGGCCTTGTGTCGTCGTACTCCTTTGGCTGCCTGCAGCCCTATCAGGAGGCTGAAAGGCCCCGTCTCCAACATCTCAAGGGGGAAATGGAGCTCTCCCAGCCCTCAGCCCACGCTGTAAGCAGAGCAGAGCCTTTTCCCCAGCCCCAATGGCTTTCTGCCTGCTTCTGGCCCCTGGCCACCATGACCCTCTGCACTCGCTCTGAGTCACCTACAGCATGGCTGGTGCCTCTTGATTTGCTGACCCTGGCATGTGAGGCTCACTGAGGGAAAGGTGGCTGTCCCAATGCTGAGGGCACGCGTGGCTCACTCAGCAGACTTGAGGCTTCCCCAGCAGTTTGCAGGTGCCTTATGTGTCATGTTACAGTGCTTGTGCTCCTGCCTCTTCCTGTCCCTCTTCTCACCCTCACCCAACCTGCACCCTCTGACCTACCTTCAAAAAACCCTGTTGCATCAGACACGGTGTCAAGAGCCCTCCTTCCGCTGCCGGTCGAGCGCACAATACAACCTCCGGCCTGAGAGCAGGGTGGCCTGGGAGATCTGGTCTCTCAGACCATGAGGGAACGGCTCTCGACAGCACCTGCCAATGGACCTTCCCCGCACCAAATAAAATCATCTCCAAGCTTAGCTAGTAAGCCAGTAAGGTATAAACCATTAATTGCCTGGAAATCTGGCACTAGTCTCTAAGTTCCATTAGGTTTCTTTATTGCTGATGTAGCAGTATTAAATTTTGGCTGCCATTCTTCCAATAGTCCTGATGTCAGGGATTTAATTGATTGTTGGCTCTATTCCTTTCCTAGCTTCTAATCTTCAAGGGTATTGCTTTCTGACTACTGCCTTAACTCTTGTCTGTAGCTCCATTTTCATAGGGTCTGCTCGTTTGGATTTTCCTGGGCTATCAGTATCCCATACTCTTGGGTATACCTGATTCAATACTTCCTCTAACTAGTTCTTCTTGTTTGTTGGTCTGGTGTCAGTTGTCAGTCCTACTGCTAAAACCACTCATTTCTGTTCAGGTACCTTCCATTGAAGTTTTCTTTTTCTAAACGGAACTGTTGCTTCTAAATTTTCAAGAAAATCCCTGCATAGGACAGATTTGGGTGAGTTTGGTAAATAAAGAAACTGATGTATTCCCATTTTCTTCTTGATTTTACATTGAAGTGGTTTCAGGAAGAATGCATTTTCTGGCTGGCCAGTGGCTCCTAGTGCTTGAAGATAGTTTCCACTTTTGGGTATCAGTGCTTGATTCAAGAGTGAAAATGTGTTTCCGCTATTTCTTAAAATTTCAACTTCTTCATCATTCTTTAGCTGTATTTTAAACAGTGGCCTGCCAGGGTAAGAACTGCCAGTCTCGGTCATTTCTTATCATCTAGAGTGGCTGCAAGAGTTTAGTGTACTTTGTCTGCTAACTCTGGGCACTGGCCTTATTTCCAGTGTCCTGATTTCTTACAAGATGCACATTGATTTGGCCCCAGCTTGCTCTGTGGCAGCTTTGAACCTCCTCTGCCTCTGCTCTTTTCGTCCCTGCCTCTGCTTCATCCACGCCCACGTCTGGCCTCTCCCTGGTGCCGATCCAGAGCTGCCACCATGGCTGCAGGGAGCTCTTTTTTATTTTCTCTCTCTTGATTATCATCCACTTTCTATGCTTTTCTCATTCATGCCTTTAAGTCTCTCTTGACAGGCTCTTTCAGCTTCTGAAATTTCTGCCTGACATCTGGGCTAGATTGCCCTGACATCAGGGAAACCCACTGCTGTTTCCCATATCCGACCAGGGATGCAGGGCTGTGCCTTTACGTGCAGCTGATCAGAGCCTGTCCACAAAGTCAGTGGGTGACTTGTGCTGTCCCTGTGTAACGTTATCTCTTACTGACCAAGTTATTGGTTTTGGAATGGCATTTTTTAATTCCAATGTGACTATGTCCTGGTATCTGGTTAACATTGCACAGCTGCCTGCATTGTTCACGTCCCACAAAGGGCTTGCAGTAGGACGCAGCTGGTCCATTCTACCTTGCAAGGCTCCACTAGCAATTTGTCCCTGCACACGTGCTCTGGCCACCTTGATCACCAACTCTCTTGCTGGTTTGGTTAGCTCTGTCAATATGAAATCACTATCACCTCAGTCTGGCTCTTGACTCTTGACTATGAACTCCAATCTTTTTGCTGCTTTGCTAGCGTTTTCTCTATCCATTTCAACTTTTTGCCACCAACTCTTGAGGTCACTAGTAGAAAAGCAGATGTTCACCCACATGGCTTCTCCTGGGGGACTCAAGACTTGCCTTAAGGGGGTGACTAAAGGCCAAGCTTTCTTGGTTTTATTCCTTGGGTTGGTTGTCACTGGGGGTCCCTGAAATTGTCCCCTCACCTGGATTATTCATCTCATCCTCACAGCCATTTGGCTTTCATTCAGGGGCCGGAGTGGTTGCCTGAGGTGGAGTGTACCCGTGCTGGCCTGGGCTAACTCAGCTCTAAGTCTTGGACACCTAGAACACAATCTTCCTGGTGAATTTCAGCCAATTTCAAACATCTCTGCCTTATGCTGAGTGCTAAATGACATCTCTTTCTTTTCTGCCTCTTATCTCTTTCCAAAGTTAGGACTAAAGGTCCCATGGGGCCAAATCAAAGCCACATTCTTTCTGACACTTGGCTTTATTCTTCAGGGTAAAAACCACGTCTGCATATATCACTGGATCTCATTTTTCTCCTTGTCTTAAAAATAACATCAACTGTAACAATGGATCATAACGTTCCATTAGGGGGTCACTTTTCACCACTTTCTAATTGATACTAAGCCTACCATTGGGTAAGAGTATTTCATCAGATTACCTTACATGAAAAATTACCCTCTGGGACTCCTCCCAAATCTTTCTCATCTGCTAAATTACATTCTAGTGGACTCTTTTTAATATCATCTTTACTTCTTGTGTTATTCATTCTTCATGCTATCTAAATTTCCAAACTTAGCCGGATGTATTAGTACTTCTTGTTTCCTTCTCTTTATCCCCTGTAGACTACACTTTACATACACAGGCTGTCTCTGACTCACCCAGCACGAATATTGTTTTTTATAGTCCTAACAAGCAGTGAAAACAAAAGGATTCCACATTCCACACAATCTACAAGGAATTGGGGCATGATCGGACATAAAGCGAGTTTCTTAAAACACTGCCTAAAGTCATACTCAGGAGTATCATGTAAACCTAGAGGTCACAACACTTGACCTTGGATGTAGTGTCTAAAAGCTTGGGTGACTGCTCCAAGTTGTTCAAACACTTCTCAAAGTCAGACGGGATTGATGCTGTGCCCATTTCCCTGGGGTGTTCCGGTTCGTGTTTATTTATCAGTTATGGTAGAATGGTTTCTTTTCATGTACCCCGTATTTTCCCCAAGTTGGTTTACCCCTAGGTTTTTCCCTCCCTCAAAGCTGTCCCTCATGCCATTCCCCGCTCTTTGTTCCAGCTCCTTCCCTGCCTCTCAAGATAATCCAGCTCTTTATTCCTGAACCTTCCCTGTCACTTTTGCCTTGGACCTAACCCTGACTCCACAACCCTTTGGAATTCCCTATTGCTGGAAGCCCCTCTGGCCCATGTGACCTACCCTTTCCTCTCATCTGTCCTAATTAGTGCCAAGCAACTGATGGAATCCCCTCGCTCCTCCCCTGCAGATTCCTTTTTGCTCAATCCATTGTATCCGCCCCCCTGAGTTGTACCCCGATAAAATCTCATGCACAGAAGTGCTGGTGGCTCTATGCTGCTGAATCCTTCCCTTGGGATAAACCTTTGCCTGTGGAACCTCACAATTGAGGAGCCTCCTCCTTCTTTTTGGCTGCTCCGTGCTGAAGTCAGTAGATCCTGAACCACTGAGCAGTGGCTCAGCAGGGTCAGCCGCAGGCAGGACCCACGCCTTGGCCGTTCCCCACTCCTGGCGCAGCGCCGCAGTTTTCCCAAGAGCCAGCCCGGGCTCCGCTGTGCTACATCAATGGGGAACCCGTCCCAGTGCCTGACCGTGCTGCAGCGTGCTACCCAGGGCCCTTGCACACACTGCCTTCTGCCCTGGGGCCGCCCCCAGCCCAGCCAAAGTGGCCCAGGCTGGAAGGAATGCCTGGCCCCAGGTGTCTAAGACAGCCCGCACAGGATCTTTGGGAAGGGCTCAGACCACCAGCAAACGCTGCCCAGCTCTGCGGGCACAGTCCTATCCCCATATCTTTCCCTGAGAGCATTTGAATTACTAAATGAG
The DNA here is from genome assembly GCF_028551555.1 of Melozone crissalis. Taxonomy (NCBI): domain Eukaryota; kingdom Metazoa; phylum Chordata; class Aves; order Passeriformes; family Passerellidae; genus Melozone; species Melozone crissalis. Next base: position 1,932,305 of record NW_026535850.1, on the reverse strand, counting down.
AATCATTTGAAGGGAGGACATTTACATTTTCCATTTCAGAGAAGGCTTCTGCCTTCCTTAGCAGGCACCTCTCTCTTCAAACCAAGACAATTGTTTATCATCTTGCAGATGCGCAGTTGCTGGGGAGCCCCGTTTTACACCAGGGACCCGGAGAACCATTCCCAGCAATTGGGAAAATCCTAGGTGGTCCATCCACCCACAGATGAGGTCTCCAAATGTGCCCGAAATTGGGTCCAGCTCTTAGAGGCCTAAAAGAGCAAGTCCAAGTGACTTGATGATATTTTTAGCCCAGAAAGCCCTGCAACTGATGGCACACTTCACAATCAGCAGGGGACACAGCTAGGCCAAAGTCCAGGCCTCTGCTGGGAGCCTTTCTCCTCAAATACCCTTCAAACAAACCTCCATGCAAGTCACTTGGAAAGTTTCTTCAAATGATCCATTTCTGGCACATGACTACACAGGGTTAAGTGAAAGATTCTAAAGCAGCTGCTGTGGAGTCAAAGAGCTAGCACGAAGGGTCTTTGTCATCTCTTTGTACCTAAATGCCACTTTGGGGGATTTGAGGGAGTTTGGAACGAGCTAGAGAGCAGACCTCCGAGTTTTTTAGATGATGCCATTGCTTTTTCTTCTCTTCTACATAGACAGGAAAGGTGAGTTTGGCTCACATCTGCACTGCATGGCTCACAAGGCCCGCAAGACTTGTAGTTACAAGAGCTTTGAAGGATTTCTTGGCCAAGAAGACACTGCCAACAATAATCTTTATGTTTTGCCACCAATCCTTCAATATTTCATCTTAGGGACTCATGCTACAGTGTAAGCTTCCTTAGCCAATTATGACACACAAACTCAAAGCACTGCATCCTAAGCTTCTTGTTTACCATTGTTACTACTTTGATTTTTTATAGATCTTCAGCACTAAAACTCTAAACTTTCCTCCACTTCAACGTTCCTCCCCATGTCTCTGCTATAATAAACTAGAAATCCACATTCTCGCTTCTAGCACCTAGCTTTGGAAGCACTTTCCAAGGTCTCCCTTAAAATCCTGTGTTTAATTCAAAGCTTTGCTGACAAGACCAAAGGTCTGAGATTTCCCTGCATTTGGATTTCCAACAACACTGATGCTGTTAGTTCCAGAGTGCCCGGGATCCGTCTTGCAAGTCAACTCTGGTAGGAACAAGACGGCTGGCAGGGGGCTGCTTGTGGCCTCTGACAGCCCATTGCTTAGGGCTTGCCAGCGCCCCAGCCCCTCAGGGGCTGCCCCAGCCCCACCAAGCTGCCCGGCAGCAGCGCCGCAGCCCCACAGCAGCTCCAGAGCAGCCCTATTCAGAGGCACCTGGGAGCCCTCAGCAATGCAGCCAGCAGCACACGGGCAGGAGGACACGGATGCGCTTTCTGCCCGGCACAGGGCTTGTGGCCGTCTCCAGGCACTGCTCTCACAGGGATCCCCGCAGCCCCGGCCCCTGCCCAGCTGCTCTGTGGCCGGCACAAAGGCTTCAGCAGAACCACCACAGGCCAAGGGGCTTCTGGCCATTTTCCCTGCAACACTGCACGCCTGGGCAGCTTGCTGAGCCATGGCACCCTTCTCCCCCTCTTCCCCAATGCCCTGCAGACCCTGGGCAGCAAAAGAAAGCTCCTGGGAGTCTGTGTATTATAACATACTCTATATTTATACACTAAAGAATAAACAAATAGAAGAAAAGAAACAGAACAATCTTTCAGAAATGGAAAATTCCCGCTGGCTCAGGTGGCCTCAGCAGACAGAGCCTCTGGGATCAGCTCTCTGCAGAGCTCCAGCAGCGCAGCCAGCCGAGCCCCGACAGATGACGCCGTGTCCTCCATGCCCTGCGGAGCTGATCTTGCAGCCTCTGGAAGACGGAATATCGCTCACTCTGCAGTGCCTGGAGGACATACAATGTTTCAAGTGCCAGATCTGACACGGCACTGCTGATGTCCTCTGTCAGGTGTTCCAGGGCTGAAAGAGAAGGGAACAGAGCCATGGTCAGACGGCGGATCTGCGGGGAGCCGAGGAGAGCCCCCTGCCAGGGCCATCGCAGCCGGCTCTAGCCATGGCCAGGAGGGAGCAGGGACCAACGGGACCAGCCCAAAGCTGCTGGCCAGGAATCGCCCAGGTGGCCCTGAAATCTCTGTGTGCTCTCCCCACGCCGCCCCTCGTCCGCACAGGGAGCAGAGCCCTCTGCAGCCGGGCCAGGGCTTGCAGCTCCCCCGGCAGCCCCCGCTGCCAGCCCGCTGCCCTCACTCACCGTGGCAGATGAGCCAGAGTTCTTCCTTCTTCCCCCTCAGGTGCCGCACGGCCATGCCTGTCAACACAGAGCCTGTCACGGCCCCAGCGGCACTGCTCCCTGCCAGCGGCGCTGCCGGCACTGTGGCCACACGGGCTGCTGGCCCGGCAGGGCTCAGCCCGGGCCCTTGCCGCACGCTGCCGCCCCAGGGCACGGCTGCCAGAGGGCGGCAGCAGCAATGCCCGGGCCAGGCGGGGCTTCACGGCGCCAGGCCCCGCTGGCACTGCCGGGGCAGCAGGCGGGGCCGGGGCCGAGCTGCGCCGGCCGGGCCGGGGAGGGAGCCCGGGCTCGGGACTCACCCGCGAACCTGACGGCCGCCGCTCGCAGGGGCTCCTGTGGGCTCTGCAGGTAGGGCAGGACCCGGCGCAGGTGCTCGGCCGCTCGGCTCCTGTCCTCTGCCAGCTGCAGAGAGCGGCAGGAGGGAAGGGTTGGCGCGGGCTCAGCCCCTGGGCCAGGCGCTGCCTGCGCCCCGCCCTGGCCTCCCCTGCCCGCACAGCCCTGAGGCGCGGCCAGCAGCCGCTGGCGCCGGGCTCCCGAGGGGAGAGGCAGAGGGCCGGCTGCTGCTGCCGGGGAGCCGCGGTGCCGGCCCGCAGCCCCGCAGCCCCGCCGGGCCGGGGCTCCATCGGCCCCCGGTTCAGGCCCAAGGGAGCCTGGAGCACAGCCTTCACGGCTTCTGGGTGCAGCACCGGGCAGGGGCACAGCTGCCAGCTCCATACACTGAGCACCGCGCTCAGGGGGCTTCTCCGGGCTGAGGCTGGGGCTTGCAGGCCCTCCTTACCAGGCACTCGCTGAACTTCCACAGATTCTGCCTCTTCACCAGTCTCTCAAGATTCCTCCTCTTCAGGAACTCGGCCACACAAAGCAGAGTTTCCTGAGAAGCCTGGAGAAGAGCAGAAACGCAGAGATGGAGAGATGGCCCCACAGCCCAGGGTGCAAGGCCCGCGTCCCCTGTGCCAAGGCCTGGAGGAGGCTGCAGCCCGGCAGGTACCAGGGCAGGAGGCAGACGAGCCCCCTGCCAGGGGGACAGCAGCAGCCCACGAGCCCTCACCTGTGCCACAAGCCGCTTCTCATTGTGGCAGTGAAAGAAGAGGGGCAGCAGGCTCTGGTGCAGGGGTGTCTTCAGGGCCTTTTTTTCCTTTTCCCCTTCTGGAAGAGTCACCAGTGTTCGGAAGAGCAGTATGGAGAGCAGCTGCACCTGCCAATTGTTCTGTATGGAAGGAAGAAACAAAGACCTCAGCATTGCGGCTGCATGGGGCTCAGCTTGGCGCAGGCCTGCAAATCCACAGGGCACAAAGTGTCCGGGCGGCACCCAGTGGCCGTGGCTGGGAGCAGTGAGCCTTACGTGGTCAAAGAGTGGCAGGAGCGCCTCAAGCAGCTGCAGTGTGATGGGGCCGGGCATCAGCATGTCTTTGTCCAAGATGATAAAGCTGAGTAGCATGACTGTCATGAAAACTATCTCTCCATCTGCATCCCACAGGAAGTCCACAAGACTTTCAGTCAGGCTCCACATTTTTTTGGTCTGTGCGGAACACAAGTTTGAGAAACGCCATCCTGCTGCCGCAGGGCCCAGAGGCCAAAGGCCTGTCCTGGAGCACTGGGGCAGCTGAACTGGGAGGCAGGAGGGGTGGGAGCAGCTGCCCCAGCACCCAAAGCCCAGCCAAACCCAAGCGACCACATTCCCCAGCTCAGCCTCAGCCACTGCCCCCTTCTCACCATTGAGGGCTCCTCAATGAGCTCAAGAAGGGCCCTGAGCGCCAGGCGACGCCTCTCCCTGCACTCGCTCTGCAGCTGCCTTGACAAAATTTGCAGGACTCTGTTAGCACCACGTTCACTCAAGTCCAGGAACTCGAGGACCTGAAAGGTACAGGGCAGTGACAGGGACCCGGCCGGCAGGAGCCCGGAGACGCACGGGGCCGGGCCCAGGCAGCAGCACAGGGCGCGGGCCCCGTGCCAGGCAGCTGCGGCTCCGAGAGGGCAGAGAGCTGGGAGGCAGCTCAGCCAGGCAGCGCTGGCCGTCAGGCTCACCTCTGCAAGGAACGCCATGGCGGGCAGCTCCCAGCGTGGCTCCTGTGTGCTGAGCAGCCGGAGCAGGTAGCGAGCGATCCGGGAACACAAGGGGATGGAGACACAGCACATCTCCCTGGCAGGAGGAAAAGGAACCAAGACTGTGGGCCAGGGGGACAAACCTTTGCCAGGACTGACACACAGAGGTCTGGTCTTTCCCCAGCATCCTGCAAGGGGCCCTGGGCTATTTGGGAGGCAGCTCCTGGTGGGCGCCCTCCTCTCCCAGCCTTTCCCAGTCTGCTTGGCCATCCCTCGGTGACAAGGCCTTCTGGGCCACGACCTCGGGGACTGTGTGGAGCTCCCTGGACACAGAGCACAAATGTCAGAGGCAGCAGTGGGGAGAAGGGGGTCTCACCTGGCCAGCAGAGCCACGGCATAGTGGTGGGTGTCAGCGCACAGCAGCGTGTCCCAGGCACAATTGCGTTCCATTGCCACCACCACATCCTCGTGCTGCATTCGGCAGAGCAGGGACTTCAGGGTGCGCACTGCAAACCTGCGTGCACAGCAAAGCCCAGGTCACGCTGGGAACACTGGCTCCTGCCCAGGGACGTAGCACGGAAAGGAGGATTGGGATGGAGCACCTGTTGGGGCTGGTGGCAAGGCCGTATTCCTCCTGGCATCCCTTCCAGAATGCATCGACCTCCTCTGGCGTATCCAGAGTGCTGGAAAACACTTGGGAGAGCAGATGTAGAAAGAGGCGGGGCAAATACACCGTCACCATATGTGGGACGCAGGGCATCTGGAGGATCTTCCACATAACCACAGTTGCCTGCAAAAGACAAAGCCCTCCGAGACAGGGCTCAGTGCCGAGGTGTCGGTGTGGCAGGGCCCGAGCAGGGCAGGGAGAGGCTCAGACAGACGCAGGGGGAGCACGGGGCCTGGTGGGCCTGAAGCTGCCCCTGGGCCGGGTTTCCACCCGGTGCCTAAGGCAGGGAGATGCAGTGGGGGAAGGAGGACGGAGAGCTGCTGGAGAGGCAGCCTTGGGGCCAGCAAAGGCCAGTTACAGAAACTCACAGCCAGGACAAAGACACCCGTTTTGTCCCCATCCGAGGTGCACATGCTGTGCTCTGGCCAGCTGCCCAGCACATCCAGGAGTATCAGCAGCGCTGGCTCTGCAGTCCTGGGCGAGCACATGATGCTCTTCCACATGGTCAAAGCAGCTCTGTGGGGTTAGAGCTCTGTCTCATACACAGCACCGTGGCCTGGGCAGCAGTGGGGACCTGAGCTGGCTGCCAGCTCTGCCTGTGCCCATTGCCACTCGCCAGCAGCACCCAGGCAGCCCAGGCCACTGGGGACAGGCCCCTGAGGGGCAGCGAGGGAGCACGGCAGCAGGCTCGGGGGCTGACGTGCCGGGGCTGGCCAAGGGAGCAGCCAGAAGGCCCTGGAACTCTCTGTTGGTCACACACCTGGGCCAGGCTTTACAGGCTGATGGGCTGGCGAGCCCTGAGCCCTCTGGGCATTTTGGCCCCATACCTGTCACAGGACGGGGCCACACGCAGGAGCGTCATGACTACGTCAGCAGGCTGTGCTTCGGTGAGATCCAGCAGGGTCCTGTTCAGCCTGTGCTCAGCAAACTGATTGGCCAGGAGCCACTGGTGGATGTACCTGACCAGGGCAGGAACCTGGAGAAGGCACGGGAAGACTTGGAAAGCTGCCAGAGGGAGCAATGTCACCAGCTTCCCCACAGAAGTGCCTCCCTTCCCACCACACTGCCATGGCCTCAAAGAGTTCCAGTGACCAGCAGGCGTGGCTTGGGAGACCAAGCAATTCCCTGGGAGCATGAAACCCTTGCCACAGGCTGCTTACTTGCTTTGGACTGGAGAAGCCCTCCTCTACGAGCATATACAGCAGGGCAGCACTGGTCTTGGTTTTGAAGATGTGCGAATATGCTCTGAGCCCAGGACCCATGGTGCTGGTCTCTTCCGCCCGAATTTTCTTGATGAATTTGCAAAGCAGCTGTAGGAGAAGGGCAAGAAGCCAGGGATGTTGCAGGGAATGCTCCAAGCGCGGTGCCAGCAGGCCCAGCCCAGGTGGGGATGGCTGCAGGTACCTGGGCTGTGCTGCGGAAGAGGCCACGGGTGGGGTCCTGCTCCTGTGTGCGCTGCAGGGCTGCACCTGGAAAAGAGCGAGTGCAGCCAGAGCTGAGGGGCTGCGGGAGAGGCCGGAGAACACGGCCCAGCCCTGCGCTCCCCAGGCAGGGACAGCCCCGGGACGCCCCAGGGGATGGAGCATGGCCCCTGCGGGGTGTCTGCCCGGCCCCTCTTCTGTCCTGTCCGTGGGTATGGGATGGGAGAAAATGGGATGGGATAAAATGGGATGAGATGGAATGGTGCCAAGTTGGCTGCAGGCACCAACCCTGTGGCCCAGCTCTGCCACTCACCTTCCTGCGGCAGCTCAGACGGCACCACCGCTTTGGTTTCATGTGCACGGGCAGCTCCAGGGCTTTCTTCCTCCTCTTCCCCCCAGGCCACCTTGGGCGCTTTCAGGGGTCTCTGCTCCATGAAAATGACTGGATTTGTGAGGGCACCTGCAGAAGAGAAGCCTTGGGAAGGCCACAGGTCACCAAGTCCTGTGGTCTGGCCTCGAGCTCAGCTGCAGGAATAACGCCTTGGAAAGGCTCCGGGTCAGACAGGACCGAGTGTGCTGTGTGGGGGCTCCTCACGGCACCGCTCTGTCCTGTTCTGCCCTGTTGTGCCTTCCCAGCAGCTGGGCAAGCTTCTATTTCCCACGTGTCACAAAGGGCCCTTGGTCACCGGGTTCCGTTCCATGGCACCGAGACCGTGCTGCAGCGTGCCACCCAGGGCCCTTGCACACACTGCCTTCTGCCCTGGGGCCGCCCCCAGCCCAGCCAAAGTGGCCCAGGCTGGAAGGAATGCCTGGCCCCCCCAGGTGTCTAAGACAGCCTGCACAGGATCTTTAGGAAGGGCTCAGACCACCAGCAAACGCTGCCCGGCTCTGCGGGCACAGTCCTATCCCCATATCTTTCCCTGAGAGAATTTGAATTACTAAATGAGAATCATTTGAAGGGAGGACATTTACATTTTCCGTTTCAGAGAAGGCTTCTGCCTTCCTTAGCAGGCACCTCTCTCTTCAAACCAAGACAATTGTTTATCATCTTGCAGATGCGCAGTTGCTGGGGAGTCCTGTTTTACACCAGGGACCCGGAGAACCATTCCCAGCAATTGGGAAAATCCTAGGTGGTCCATCCACCCACAGATGAGGTCTCCAAATGTGCCCGAAATTGGGTCCAGCTCTTAGAGGCCTAAAAGAGCAAGTCCAAGTGACTTGATGATATTTTTAGCCCAGAAAGCCCTGCAGCTGATGGCACACTTCACAATCAGCAGGGGACACAGCTAGGCCAAAGCCCAGGCCTCTGCTGGGAGCCTTTCTCCTCAAATACCCTTCAAACAAACCTCCATGCAAGTCAGTTGGGAAAGTTTCTTCAAATGATCCATTTCTGGCACATGACTACACAGGGTTAAGTGAAAGATTCTAAAGCAGCTGCTGTGGAGTCAAAGAGCCAGCACTAAGAGTCCTTGTCATCTCTTTGTAGCTAAATGCCACTTTGGGGGATTTGAGGGAGTTTGGAACGAGCTAGAGAGCAGACCTCCGAGTTTTTTAGATGATGCCATTGCTTTTTCTTCTCTTCTACATAGACAGGAAAGGTGAGTTTGGCTCACATCTGCACTGCATGGCTCACAAGGCCCGCAAGACTTGTAGTTACAAGAGCTTTGAAGGATTTCTTGGCCAAGAAGACACTGCCAAAAATAATATTTATGTTTTGGACCCAGTCTCCAATATCTCGTCTTATGGAGTCGTGCTCTCGGGGTCTCTAGCTGGTCAGAGTGACCCCGAGATATGTTAGAAAGTCTCTTTTCCCAGCCCGGCGGTTGAAGAAGGAGTCAGAGCTCTTCATTTCTCGGTCTCCAGGTTGTTTATTGTATCTTATCTATAAAATTCTTTCTCCTGTCTTTCGAGGTCCGCACAGCCAGACAGTCTAAGGCACTCTGCCTCCCGTGGGGCGGTGTTATCTTTTTATACTAAAAACAACTATGTGTACAATATTTGCCATTACTTTCCCATACATATCATCTACGTTAGACAGTGAGCTTCTTCTCTAAACCAATCTAAAAGTGCCAACATCACAGCCGCAGATGGAGGCCAAGAAGAAGAAGGAGAAAGGCTGGACATGCCCAGATTCCTCATCTTCCCCCCTGAAGCCCCATTCTAAAACGCCCCAAAATCTATTTTTCCACTCGGTGATAAATTCACTGTCATTCTGCTTAAACCTTTGTGGCTTGTCATTCTTCCTACAAGGTTGGGAATTGTTTTTTCCAAGGGCTAAATCAAAGGCACACGGGTCTTGGGCTCTGTGCCAAGGCCTCTGAGCCCTCTGACAGGGTCTCGAGTCCTGCAGGGCAGCCAGAGGAATTTCCTGGGTTCCCACATCCTGCTACAGTGTAAGCCTCCTTAGCCAATCATGCTATGACACACAAACTTACAGCACTGCATCCTAAACTTCTTGTTTACCACTGTAACTGATTTGATTTTTTCTAGATCTTGAACTCTAAAACTCTAAACTTTCCTCCACTTCAACGTTCCTCCCCGTGTCTCTGCTATAATAAACTAGAAATCCACATTCTCGCTTCTAGCACCTAGCTTTGGGAGCACTTTCCAAGGTCTCCCTTCAAATCCTGTGTTTAATTCAAAGCTTTGCTGACAAGACCAAAGGTCTGAGATTTCCCTGCATTTGGATTTCCAACAACACTGATGCTGTTAGTTCCAGAGTGCCCGGGATCCCTCTTGCAAGTCAACTCTGGTAGGAACAAGACGGCTGGCAGGGGGCTGCTTGTGGCCTCTGACAGCCCATTGCTTAGGGCTTGCCAGCGCCCCAGCCCCTCAGGGGCTGCCCCAGCCCCGCCAAGCTGCCCGGCAGCAGCGCCGCAGCCCCACAGCAGCTCCAGAGCAGCCCTATTCAGAGGCACCTGGGAGCCCTCAGCAATGCATCCAGCAGCACACGGGCAGGAGGACACGGATGCGCTTTCTGCCCGGCACACGGCTTGTGGCCATCTCCAGGCACTGCTCTCACAGGGATCCCCGCAGCCCCGGCCCCTGCCCACCCGCTCTGTCACCAGCAAAAAGGCTTCAGCAGAACCACCACAGGCCAAGGGGCTTCTGGCCATTTTCCCTGCAACACTGCACGCCTGGGCAGCTTGCTGAGCCATGGCACCCTTCTCCCCCTCTTCCCCAATGCCCTGCAGACCCTGGGCAGCAAAAGAAAGCTCCTGGGAGTCTGTGTATTATAACATACTCTATATTTATACACTAAAGAATAAACAAATAGAAGAAAAGAAACAGAACAATCTTTCAGAAATGGAAAATTCCCGCTGGCTCAGGTGGCCTCAGCAGACAGAGCCTCTGGGATCAGCTCTCTGCAGAGCTCCAGCAGCGCAGCCAGCCGAGCCCCGACAGACGAGGCCGTGTCCTCCATGCCCTGCGGAGCTGATCTGCAGCCTCTGGAAGACGGAATATCGCTCACTCTGCAGTGCCTGGATGACATACAATGTTTCAAGTGCCAGATCTGACACGGCACTGCTGATGTCCTCTGTCAGGTGTTCCAGGGCTGAAAGAGAAGGGAACAGAGCCATGGTCAGATGGCGGATCTGCGGGGAGCCGAGGAGAGCCCCCTGCCAGGGCCATCGCAGCCGGCTCTAGCCATGGCCAGGAGGGAGCAGGGACCAACGGGACCAGCCCAAAGCTGCTGGCCAGGAATCGCCCAGGTGGCCCTGAAATCTCTGTGTGCTCTCCCCACGCCGCCCCTCGTCCGCACAGGGAGCAGAGCCCTCTGCAGCCGGGCCAGGGCTTGCAGCTCCCCCGGCAGCCCCCGCTGCCAGCCCGCTGCCCTCACCGTGGCAGATGAGCCAGAGTTCTTCCTTCTTCCCCCTCAGGTGCCGCACGGCCATGCCTGTCAACACAGAGCCTGTCACGGCCCCAGCGGCACTGCTCCCTGCCAGCGGCGCTGCCGGCACTGTGGCCACACGGGCTGCTGGCCTGGCAGGGCTCAGCCCGGGCCCTTGCCGCACGCTGCCGCCCCAGGGCATGGCTGCCAGAGGGCGGCGGCAGCACTGCCCGCGCCAGGCGGGGCTTCACGGCGCCAGGTTCCGCTGGCACTGCCGGGGCAGCAGGCGGGGCCGGGGCCGAGCTGCGCCGGCCGGGCCGGGGAGGGAGCCCGGGCTCGGGACTCACCCGCGAACCTGACGGCCGCCGCTCGCAGGGGCTCCTGTGGGCTCTGCAGGTAGGGCAGGACCTGGCGCAGGTGCTCGGCCGCTCGGCTCCTGTCCTCTGCCAGCTGCAGAGAGCGGCAGGAGGGAAGGGTTGGCGCGGGCTCAGCCCCTGGGCCAGGCGCTGCCTGCGCCCCGCCCTGGTCTCCCCTGCCCGCAGAGCCCTGAGGCGCGGCCAGCAGCCGCTGGCGCCGGGCTCCCGAGGGGAGAGGCAGAGGGCCGGCTGCTGCCAGGGAGCCGCGGTGCCGGCCCGCAGCCCCGCAGCCCCGCCGGGCCGGGGCTCCATCGGCCCCCGGTTCGGGCCCAAGGGAGCCTGGAGCAGAGCCTTCACGGCTTCTGGGTGCAGCACCGGGCAGGCGCACAGCTGCCAGCCCCATACACTGAGCACCGCGCTCAGGGGGCTTCTCCGGGCTGAGGCTGGGGCTTGCAGGCCCTCCTTACCAGGCACTCGCTGAACTTCCACAGATTCTGCCTCTTCACCAGTCTCTCAAGATTCCTCCTCTTCAGGAACTCGGCCACACAAAGCAGAGTTTCCTGAGAAGCCTGGAGAAGAGCAGAAACGCAGAGATGGAGAGATGGCCCCACAGCCCAGGGTGCAAGGCCCGCGTCCCCTGTGCCAAGGCCTGGAGGAGGCTGCAGCCCGGCAGGTACCAGGGCAGGAGGCAGACGAGCCCCCTGCCAGGGGGACAGCAGCAGCCCACGAGCCCTCACCTGTGCCACAAGCCGCTTCTCATTGTGGCAGTGAAAGAAGAGGGGCAGCAGGCTCTGGTGCAGGGGTGTCTTCAGGGCCTTTTTTTCCTTTTCCCCTTCTGGAAGATTCACCAGTGTTCGGAAGAGCAGTATGGAGAGCAGCTGCACCTGCCAATTGTTCTGTATGGAAGGAAGAAACAAAGACCTCAGCATTGCGGCTGCATGGGGCTCAGCTTGGCGCAGGCCTGCAAATCCACAGGGCACAAAGTGTCCGGGCGGCACCCAGTGGCCGTGGCTGGGAGCAGTGAGCCTTACGTGGTCAAAGAGTGGCAGGAGCGCCTCAAGCAGCTGCAGTGTGATGGGGCCGGGCATCAGCATGTCTTTGTCCAAGATGATAAAGCTGAGTAGCATGACTGTCATGAAAACTATCTCTCCATCTGCATCCCACAGGAAGTCCACAAGACTTTCAGTCAGGCTCCACATTTTTTTGGTCTGTGCGGAACACAAGTTTGAGAAACGCCATCCTGCTGCCGCAGGGCCCAGAGGCCAAAGGCCTGTCCTGGAGCCCTGGGGCAGCTGAACTGGGAGGCAGGAGGGGTGGGAGCAGCTGCCCCAGCACCCAAAGCCCAGCCAAGCCCAAGCGACCACATTCCCCAGCTCAGCCTCAGCCACTGCCCCCTTCTCACCATTGAGGGCTCCTCAATGAGCTCAAGAAGGGCCCTGAGCGCCAGGCGACGCCTCTCCCTGCACTCGCTCTGCAGCTGCCTTGACAAAATTTGCAGGACTCTGTTAGCACCACGTTCACTCAAGTCCAGGAACTCGAGGACCTGAAAGGTACAGGGCAGTGACAGGGACCCGGCCGGCAGGAGCCCGGAGACGCACGGGGCCGGGCCCAGGCAGCAGCACAGGGCGCGGGCCCCGTGCCAGGCAGCTGCGGCTCCGAGAGGGCAGAGAGCTGGGAGGCAGCTCAGCCAGGCAGCGCTGGCCGTCAGGCTCACCTCTGCAAGGAACGCCATGGCGGGCAGCTCCCAGCGTGGCTCCTGTGTGCTGAGCAGCCGGAGCAGGTAGCGAGCGATCCGGGAACACAAGGGGATGGAGACACAGCACATTTCCCTGGCAGGAGGAAAATGAACCAAGACTGTGGGCCAGGGGGACAAACCTTTGCCAGGACTGACACACAGAGGTCTGGTCTTTCCCCAGCATCCTGCAAGGGGCCCTGGGCTATTTGGGAGGCAGCTCCTGGTGGGCGCCCTCCTCTCCCAGCCTTTCCCAGTCTGCTTGGCCATCCCTCGGTGACAAGGCCTTCTGGGCCACGACCTCGGGGACTGTGTGGAGCTCCCTGGACACAGAGCACAAATGTCAGAGGCAGCAGTGGGGAGAAGGGGGTCTCACCTGGCCAGCAGAGCCACGGCATAGTGGTGGGTGTCAGCGCACAGCAGCGTGTCCCAGGCACAATTGCGTTCCATTGCCACCACCACATCCTCGTGCTGCATTCGGCAGAGCAGGGACTTCAGGGTGCGCACTGCAAACCTGCGTGCACAGCAAAGCCCAGGTCACGCTGGGAACACTGGCTCCTGCCCAGGGACGTAGCACGGAAAGGAGGATTGGGATGGAGCACCTGTTGGGGCTGGTGGCAAGGCCGTATTCCTCCTGGCATCCCTTCCAGAATGCATCGACCTCCTCTGGCGTATCCAGAGTGCTGGAAAACACTTGGGAGAGCAGATGTAGAAAGAGGCGGGGCAAATACACCGTCACCATATGTGGGACGCAGGGCATCTGGAGGATCTTCCACATAACCACAGTTGCCTGCAAAAGACAAAGCCCCCCGAGACAGGGCTCAGTGCCGAGGTGTCCGTGTGGCAGGGCCCGAGCAGGGCAGGGAGAGGCTCAGACAGACGCAGGGGGAGCACGGGGCCTGGTGGGCCTGAAGCTGCCCCTGGGCCGGGTTTCCACCCGGTGCCTAAGGCAGGGAGATGCAGTGGGGGAAGGAGGACGGAGAGCTGCTGGAGAGGCAGCCTTGGGGCCAGCAAAGGCCAGTTACAGAAACTCACAGCCAGGACAAAGACACCCGTTTTGTCCCCATCCGAGGTGCACATGCTGTGCTCTGGCCAGCTGCCCAGCACATCCAGGAGTATCAGCAGCGCTGGCTCTGCAGTCCTGGGCGAGCACATGATGCTCTTCCACATGGTCAAAGCAGCTCTGTGGGGTTAGAGCTCTGTCTCATACACAGCACCGTGGCCTGGGCAGCAGTGGGGACCTGAGCTGGCTGCCAGCTCTGCCTGTGCCCATTGCCACTCGCCAGCAGCACCCAGGCAGCCCAGGCCACTGGGGACAGGCCCCTGAGGGGCAGCGAGGGAGCACGGCAGCAGGCTCGGGGGCTGACGTGCCGGGGCTGGCCAAGGGAGCAGCCAGAGGGCCCTGGAACTCTCTGTTGGTCACACACCTGGGCCAGGCTTTACAGGCTGATGGGCTGGCGAGCCCTGAGCCCTCTGGGCATTTTGGCCCCATACCTGTCACAGGACGGGGCCACACGCAGGAGCGTCATGACTACGTCAGCAGGCTGTGCTTCGGTGAGATCCAGCAGGGTCCTGTTCAGCCTGTGCTCAGCAAACTGATTGGCCAGGAGCCACTGGTGGATGTACCTGACCAGGGCAGGAACCTGGAGAAGGCACGGGAAGACTTGGAAAGCTGCCAGAGGGAGCAATGTCACCAGCTTCCCCACAGAAGTGCCTCCCTTCCCACCACACTGCCATGGCCTCAAAGAGTTCCAGTGACCAGCAGGCGTGGCTTGGGAGACCAAGCAATTTCCTGGGAGCATGAAACCCTTGCCACAGGCTGCTTACTTGCTTTGGACTGGAGAAGCCCTCCTCTACGAGCATATCCAGCAGGGCAGCACTGGTCTTGGTTTTGAAGATGTGCGAATATGCTCTGAGCCCAGGACCCATGGTGCTGGTCTCTTCCGCCCGAATTTTCTTGATGAATTTGCAAACCAGCTGTAGGAGAAGGGCAAGAAGCCAGGGATGTTGCAGGGAATGCTCCAAGCGCGGTGCCAGCAGGCCCAGCCCAGGTGGGGATGGCTGCAGGTACCTGGGCTGTGCTGCGGAAGAGGCCACGGGTGGGGTCCTGCTCCTGTGTGCGCTGCAGGGCTGCACCTGGAAAAGAGCGAGCGCAGCCAGAGCTGAGGGGCTGCGGGAGAGGCCGGAGAACACGGCCCAGCCCTGCGCTCCCCAGGCAGGGACAGCCCCGGGACGCCCCAGGGGATGGAGCATGGCCCCTGCGGGGTGTCTGCCCGGCCCCTCTTCCGTCCTGTCCGTGGGTATGGGATGGGAGAAACTGGGATGGGATAAAATGGGATGAGATGGAATGGTGCCAAGTTGGCTGCAGGCACCAACCCTGTGGCCCAGCTCTGCCACTCACCTTCCTGCGGCAGCTCAGACGGCACCACCGCTTTGGTTTCATGTGCACGGGCAGCTCCAGGGCTTTCTTCCTCCTCTTCCCCCCAGGCCACCTTGGGTGCTTTCAGGGGTCTCTGCTCCATGAAAATGACTGGATTTGTGAGGGCACCTGCAGAAGAGAAGCCTTGGGAAGGCCACAGGTCACCAAGTCCTGTGGTCTGGCCTCGAGCTCAGCTGCAGGAATAACGCCTTGGAAAGGCTCCGGGTCAGACAGGACCGAGTGTGCTGTGCGGGGGCTCCTCACGGCACCGCTCTGTCCCGTTCTGCCCTGTTGTGCCTTCCCAGCAGCTGGGCAAGCTTCTATTTCCCACGTGTCACAAAGGGCCCTTGGTCACCGGGTTCCGTTCCATGGCACCGAGACCGTGCTGCAGCGTGCCACCCAGGGCCCTTGCACACACTGCCTTCTGCCCTGGGGCCGCCCCCAGCCCAGCCAAAGTGGCCCAGGCTGGAAGGAATGCCTGGCCCCCCCAGGTGTCTAAGACAGCCTGCACAGGATCTTTAGGAAGGGCTCAGACCACCAGCAAACGCTGCCCGGCTCTGCGGGCACAGTCCTATCCCCATATCTTTCCCTGAGAGAATTTGAATTACTAAATGAGAATCATTTGAAGGGAGGACATTTACATTTTCCGTTTCAGAGAAGGCTTCTGCCTTCCTTAGCAGGCACCTCTCTCTTCAAACCAAGACAATTGTTTATCATCTTGCAGATGCGCAGTTGCTGGGGAGTCCTGTTTTACACCAGGGACCCGGAGAACCATTCCCAGCAATTGGGAAAATCCTAGGTGGTCCATCCACCCACAGATGAAGTCTCCAAATGTGCCCGAAATTGGGTCCAGCTCTTAGAGGCCTAAAAGAGCAAGTCCAAGTGACTTGATGATATTTTTAGCCCAGAAAGCCCTGCAGCTGATGGCACACTTCACAATCAGCAGGGGACACAGCTAGGCCAAAGCCCAGGCCTCTGCTGGGAGCCTTTCTCCTCAAATACCCTTCAAACAAACCTCCATGCAAGTCAGTTGGGAAAGTTTCTTCAAATGATCCATTTCTGGCACATGACTACACAGGGTTAAGTGAAAGATTCTAAAGCAGCTGCTGTGGAGTCAAAGAGCCAGCACTAAGAGTCCTTGTCATCTCTTTGTAGCTAAATGCCACTTTGGGGGATTTGAGGGAGTTTGGAACGAGCTAGAGAGCAGACCTCCGAGTTTTTTAGATGATGCCATTGCTTTTTCTTCTCTTCTACATAGACAGGAAAGGTGAGTTTGGCTCACATCTGCACTGCATGGCTCACAAGGCCCGCAAGACTTGTAGTTACAAGAGCTTTGAAGGATTTCTTGGCCAAGAAGACACTGCCAAAAATAATATTTATGTTTTGGACCCAGTCTCCAATATCTCGTCTTATGGAGTCGTGCTCTCGGGGTCTCTAGCTGGTCAGAGTGACCCCGAGATATGTTAGAAAGTCTCTTTTCCCAGCCCGGCGGTTGAAGAAGGAGTCAGAGCTCTTCATTTCTCGGTCTCCAGGTTGTTTATTGTATCTTATCTATAAAATTCTTTCTCCTGTCTTTCGAGGTCCGCACAGCCAGACAGTCTAAGGCACTCTGCCTCCCGTGGGGCGGTGTTATCTTTTTATACTAAAAACAACTATGTGTACAATATTTGCCATTACTTTCCCATACATATCATCTACGTTAGACAGTGAGCTTCTTCTCTAAACCAATCTAAAAGTGCCAACATCACAGCCGCAGATGGAGGCCAAGAAGAAGAAGGAGAAAGGCTGGACATGCCCAGATTCCTCATCTTCCCCCCTGAAGCCCCATTCTAAAACGCCCCAAAATCTATTTTTCCACTCGGTGATAAATTCACTGTCATTCTGCTTAAACCTTTGTGGCTTGTCATTCTTCCTACAAGGTTGGGAATTGTTTTTTCCAAGGGCTAAATCAAAGGCACACGGGTCTTGGGCTCTGTGCCAAGGCCTCTGAGCCCTCTGACAGGGTCTCGAGTCCTGCAGGGCAGCCAGAGGAATTTCCTGGGTTCCCACATCCTGCTACAGTGTAAGCCTCCTTAGCCAATCATGCTATGACACACAAACTTACAGCACTGCATCCTAAACTTCTTGTTTACCACTGTAACTGATTTGATTTTTTCTAGATCTTGAACTCTAAAACTCTAAACTTTCCTCCACTTCAACGTTCCTCCCCGTGTCTCTGCTATAATAAACTAGAAATCCACATTCTCGCTTCTAGCACCTAGCTTTGGGAGCACTTTCCAAGGTCTCCCTTCAAATCCTGTGTTTAATTCAAAGCTTTGCTGACAAGACCAAAGGTCTGAGATTTCCCTGCATTTGGATTTCCAACAACACTGATGCTGTTAGTTCCAGAGTGCCCGGGATCCCTCTTGCAAGTCAACTCTGGTAGGAACAAGACAGCTGGCAGGGGGCTGCTTGTGGCCTCTGACAGCCCATTGCTTAGGGCTTGCCAGCGCCCCAGCCCCTCAGGGGCTGCCCCAGCCCGGCCAAGCTGCCCGGCAGCAGCGCCGCAGCCCCACGGCAGCTCCAGAGCAGCCCTATCCAGAGGCACCTGGGAGCCCTCAGCAATGCAGCCAGCAGCACACGGGCAGGAGGACACGGATGCGCTTTCTGCCCGGCACACGGCTTGTGGCCATCTCCAGGCACTGCTCTCACAGGGATCCCCGCAGCCCCGGCCCCTGCCCACCCGCTCTGTCACCAGCACAAAGGCTTCAGCAGAACCACCACATGCCAAGGGGCTTCTGGCCATTTTCCCTGCAACACTGCACACCTGGGCAGCTTGCTGAGCCATGGCACCCATCTCCCCCTCTTCCCCAATGCCCTGCGGACCCTGGGCAGCAAAAGAAAGCTCCTGGGAGTCTGTGTATTATAACATACTCTATATTTATACACTAAAGAAAAAACAAATAGAAGAAAAGAAACAGAACAATCTTTCAGAACTGGAAAATTCCCGCTGGCTCAGGTGGCCTCAGCAGACAGAGCCTCTGGGATCAGCTCTCTGCAGAGCTCCAGCAGCGCAGCCAGCCGAGCCCCGACAGACGAGGCCGTGTCCTCCATGCCCTGCGGAGCTGATCTTGCAGCCTCTGGAAGACGGAATATCGCTCACTCTGCAGTGCCTGGATGACATACAATGTTTCAAGTGCCAGATCTGACACGGCACTGCTGATGTCCTCTGTCAGGTGTTCCAGGGCTGAAAGAGAAGGGAACAGAGCCATGGTCAGATGGCGGATCTGCGGGGAGCCGAGGAGAGCCCCCTGCCAGGGCCATCGCAGCCGGCTCTAGCCATGGCCAGGAGGGAGCAGGGACCAACGGGACCAGCCCAAAGCTGCTGGCCAGGAATCGCCCAGGTGGCCCTGAAATCTCTGTGTGCTCTCCCCACGCCGCCCCTCGTCCGCACAGGGAGCAGAGCCCTCTGCAGCCGGGCCAGGGCTTGCAGCTCCCCCGGCAGCCCCCGCTGCCAGCCCGCTGCCCTCACTCACCGTGGCAGATGAGCCAGAGCTCTTCCTTCTTCCCCCTCAGGTGCCGCGCGGCCATGCCTGTGAACACAGAGCCTGTCACGGCCCCAGCGGCACAGCTTCCTGCCAGCGGCGCTGCCGGCACTGTGGCCACACGGGCTGCTGGCCCGGCAGGGCTCAGCCCGGGCCCTTGCCGCACGCTGCCGCCCAGGGGCACGGCTGCCAGAGGGCGGCGGCAGCAATGCCCGGGCCAGGCGGGGCTCCACGGCGCCGGGCCCCGCTGGCACTGCCGGGGCAGCAGGCGGGGCCGGGGCCGAGCTGCGCCGGCCGGGCTGGGGAGGGAGCCCGGGCTCGGGACTCACCCGCGAACCTGACGGCCGCCGCTCGCAGGGGCTCCTGTGGGCTCTGCAGGTAGGGCAGGACCCGGCGCAGGTGCTCGGCCGCTCGGCTCCTGTCCTCTGCCAGCTGCAGAGAGCGGCAGGAGGGAAGGGTTGGCGCGGGCTCAGCCCCTGGGCCAGGCGCTGCCTGCGCCCCGCCCTGGCCTCCCCTGCCCGCACAGCCCTGAGGCGCGGCCAGCAGCCGCTGGCGCCGGGCTCCCGAGGGGAGAGGCAGAGGGCCGCCTGCTGCCGGGGAGCCGCGGTGCCGGCCCGCAGCCCCGCAGCCCCTCCGGGCCGGGGCTCCATCGGCCCCGGTTCGGGCCCAAGGGAGCCTGGAGCAGAGCCTTCATGGCTTCTGGGTGCAGCACCGGGCAGGGGCACAGCTGCCAGCCCCACACACTGAGCACCGCGCTCAGGGGGCTTCTCCGGGCTGAGGCTGGGGCTTGCAGGCCCTCCTTACCAGGCACTCGCTGAACTTCCACAGATTCTGCCTCTTCACCAGTCTCTCAAGATTCCTCCTCTTCAGGAACTCGGCCACACAAAGCAGAGTTTCCTGAGAAGCCTGGAGAAGAGCAGAAACGCAGAGATGGAGAGATGGCCCCACAGCCCAGGGTGCAAGGCCCGCGTCCCCTGTGCCAAGGCCTGGAGGAGGCTGCAGCCCGGCAGGTACCAGGGCAGGAGGCAGACGAGCCCCCTGCCAGGGGGACAGCAGCAGCCCACGAGCCCTCACCTGTGCCACAAGCCGCTTCTCATTGTGGCAGTGAAAGAAGAGGGGCAGCAGGCTCTGGTGCAGGGGTGTCTTCAGGGCCTTTTTTTCCTTTTCCCCTTCTGGAAGAGTCACCAGTGTTCGGAAGAGCAGTATGGAGAGCAGCTGCACCTGCCAATTGTTCTGTATGGAAGGAAGAAACAAAGACCTCAGCATTGCGGCTGCATGGGGCTCAGCTTGGCGCAGGCCTGCAAATCCACAGGGCACAAAGTGTCCGGGCGGCACCCAGTGGCCGTGGCTGGGAGCAGTGAGCCTTATGTGGTCAAAGAGTGGCAGGAGCGCCTCAAGCAGCTGCAGTGTGATGGGGCCGGGCATCAGCATGTCTTTGTCCAAGATGATAAAGCTGAGTAGCATGACTGTCATGAAAACTATCTCTCCATCTGCATCCCACAGGAAGTCCACAAGACTTTCAGTCAGGCTCCACATTTTTTTGGTCTGTGCGGAACACAAGTTTGAGAAACGCCATCCTGCTGCCGCAGGGCCCAGAGGCCAAAGGCCTGTCCTGGAGCCCTGGGGCAGCTGAACTGGGAGGCAGGAGGGGTGGGAGCAGCTGCCCCAGCACCCAAAGCCCAGCCAAGCCCAAGCGACCACATTCCCCGACTCAGCCTCAGCCACTGCCCCCTTCTCACCATTGAGGGCTCCTCAATGAGCTCAAGAAGGGCCCTGAGCGCCAGGCGACGCCTCTCCCTGCACTCGCTCTGCAGCTGCCTTGACAAAATTTGCAGGACTCTGTTAGCACCACGTTCACTCAAGTCCAGGAACTCGAGGACCTGAAAGGTACAGGGCAGTGACAGGGACCCGGCCGGCAGGAGCCCGGAGACGCACGGGGCCGGGCCCAGGCAGCAGCACAGGGCACGGGCACCGTGCCAGGCAGCTGCGGCTCCGAGAGGGCAGAGAGCTGGGAGGCAGCTCAGCCAGGCAGCGCTGGCTGTCAGGCTCACCTCTGCAAGGAACGCCATGGCGGGCAGCTCCCAGCGTGGCTCCTGTGTGCTGAGCAGCCGGAGCAGGTAGCGAGCGATCCGGGAACACAAAGGGATGGAGACACAGCACATCTCCCTGGCAGGAGGAAAAGGAACCAAGACTGTGGGCCAGGGGGACAAACCTTTGCCAGGACTGACACACAGAGGTCTGGTCTTTCCCCAGCATCCTGCAAGGGGCCCTGGGCTATTTGGGAGGCAGCTCCTGGTGGGCGCCCTCCTCTCCCAGCCTTTCGCAGTCTGCTTGGCCATCCCTCGGTGACAAGGCCTTCTGGGCCACGACCTCGGGGACTGTGTGGAGCTCCCTGGACACAGAGCACAAATGTCAGAGGCAGCAGTGGGGAGAAGGGGGTCTCACCTGGCCAGCAGAGCCACGGCATAGTGGTGGGTGTCAGCGCACAGCAGCGTGTCCCAGCCACAATTGCCTTCCATTGCCACCACCACATCCTCGTGCTGCATTCGGCAGAGCAGGGACTTCAGGGTGCGCACTGCAAACCTGCGTGCACAGCAAAGCCCAGGTCACGCTGGGAACACTGGCTCCTGCCCGGGGACGTAGCAGGGAAAGGAGGATTGGGATGGAGCACCTGTTGGGGCTGGTGGCAAGGCCGTATTCCTCCTGGCATCCCTTCCAGAATGCATCGACCTCCTCTGGCGTATCCAGAGTGCTGGAAAACACTTGGGAGAGCAGATGTAGAAAGAGGCGGGGCAAATACACCGTCACCATATGTGGGACGCAGGGCATCTGGAGGATCTTCCACATAACCACGGTTGCCTGCAAAAGACAAAGCCCCCCGAGACAGGGCTCAGTGCCGAGGTGTCGGTGTGGCAGGGCCCGAGCAGGGCAGGGAGAGGCTCAGACAGACGCAGGGGGAGCACGGGGCCTGGTGGGCCTGAAGCTGCCCCTGGGCCGGGTTTCCACCCGGTGCCTAAGGCAGGGAGATGCAGTGGGGGAAGGAGGACGGAGAGCTGCTGGAGAGGCAGCCTTGGGGCCAGCAAAGGCCAGTTACAGAAACTCACAGCCAGGACAAAGACACCCGTTTTGTCCCCATCCGAGGTGCACATGCTGTGCTCTGGCCAGCTGCCCAGCACATCCAGGAGTATCAGCAGCGCTGGCTCTGCAGTCCTGGGCGAGCACATGATGCTCTTCCACATGGTCAAAGCAGCTCTGTGGGGTTAGAGCTCTGTCTCATACACAGCACCGTGGCCTGGGCAGCAGTGGGGACCTGAGCTGGCTGCCAGCTCTGCCTGTGCCCATTGCCACTCGCCAGCAGCACCCAGGCAGCCCAGGCCACTGGGGACAGGCCCCTGAGGGGCAGCGAGGGAGCACGGCAGCAGGCTCGGGGGCTGACGTGCCGGGGCTGGCCAAGGGAGCAGCCAGAAGGCCCTGGAACTCTCTGTTGGTCACACACCTGGGCCAGGCTTTACAGGCTGATGGACTGGCGAGCCCTGAGCCCTCTGGGCATTTTGGCCCCATACCTGTCACAGGACGGGGCCACACGCAGGAGCGTCATGACTACGTCAGCAGGCTGTGCTTCGGTGAGATCCAGCAGGGTCCTGTTCAGCCTGTGCTCAGCAAACTGATTGGCCAGGAGCCACTGGTGGATGTACCTGACCAGGGCAGGAACCTGGAGAAGGCACAGGGAGACTTGGAAAGCTGCCAGAGGGAGCAATGTCACCAGCTTCCCCACAGAAGCGCCTCCCTTCCCACCACACTGCCATGGCCTCAAAGAGTTCCAGTGACCAGCAGGCGTGGCTTGGGAGACCAAGCAATTTCCTGGGAGCATGAAACCCTTGCCACAGGCTGCTTACTTGCTTTGGACTGGAGAAGCCCTCCTCTACGAGCATATCCAGCAGGGCAGCACTGGTCTTGGTTTTGAAGATGTGCGAATATGCTCTGAGCCCAGTACCCATGGTGCTGGCCTCTTCTGCCCGAATTTTCTTGATGAATTTGCAAACCAGCTGTAGGAGAAGAGCAAGAAGCCAGGGATATTGCAGGGAATGCTCCAAGCGCGGTGCCAGCAGGCCCAGCCCAGGTGGGGATGGCTGCAGGTACCTGGGCTGTGCTGCGGAAGAGGCCACGGGCGGGGTCCTGCTCCTGTGTGCGCTGCAGGGCTGCACCTGGAAAAGAGCGAGCGCAGCCAGAGCTGAGGGGCTGCGGGAGAGGCCGGAGAACACGGCCCAGCCCTGCGCTCCCCAGGCAGGGACAGCCCCGGGACGCCCCAGGGGATGGAGCATGGCCCCTGCGGGGTGTCTGCCCGGCCCCTCTTCCGTCCTGTCCGTGGGTATGGGATGGGAGAAACTGGGATGGGATAAAATGGGATGAGATGGAATGGTGCCAAGTTGGCTGCAGGCACCAACCCTGTGGCCCAGCTCTGCCACTCACCCTCCTGCGGCAGCTCAGACAGCACCACCGCTTTGGTTTCATGTGCACGGGCAGCTCCAGGGCTTTCTTCCTCCTCTTCTCCCCAGGCCACCTTGGGCGCTTTCAGGGGTCTCTGCTCCATGAAAATGACTGGAGTTGTGAGGGCACCTGCAGAAGAGAAGCCTTGGGAAGGCCACAGGTCACCAAGTCCTGTGGTCTGGCCTCGAGCTCAGCTGCAGGAATAACGCCTTGGAAAGGCTCCGGGTCAGACAGGACCGAGTGTGCTGTGCGGGGGCTCCTCACGGCACCGCTCTGTCCCGTTCTGCCCTGTTGTGCCTTCCCAGCAGCTGGGCAAGCTTCTATTTCCCACGTGTCACAAAGGGCCCTTGGTCACCGGGTTCCGTTCCATGGCACCGAGACCGTGCTGCAGCGTGCCACCCAGGGCCCTTGCACACACTGCCTTCTGCCCTGGGGCCGCCCCCAGCCCAGCCAAAGTGGCCCAGGCTGGAAGGAATGCCTGGCCCCCCCAGGTGTCTAAGACAGCCCGCACAGGATCTTTGGGAAGGGCTCAGACCACCAGCAAACGCTGCCCGGCTCTGCGGGCACAGTCCTATCCCCATATCTTTCCCTGAGAGCATTTGAATTACTAAATGAGAATCATTTGAAGGGAGGACATTTACATTTTCCATTTCAGAGAAGGCTTCTGCCTTCCTTAGCAGGCACCTCTCTCTTCAAACCAAGACAATTGTTTATCATCTTGCAGATGCGCAGTTGCTGGGGAGCCCCGTTTTACACCAGGGACCCGGAGAACCATTCCCAGCAATTGGGAAAATCCTAGGTGGTCCATCCACCCACAGATGAGGTCTCCAAATGTGCCCGAAATTGGGTCCAGCTCTTAGAGGCCTAAAAGAGCAAGTCCAAGTGACTTGATGATATTTTTAGCCCAGAAAGCCCTTCAGCTGATGGCACACTTCACAATCAGCAGGGGACACAGCTAGGCCAAAGCCCAGGCCTCTGCTGGGAGCCTTTCTCCTCAAATACCCTTCAAACAAACCTCCATGCAAGTCACTTGGAAAGTTTCTTCAAATGATCCATTTCTGGCACATGACTACACAGGGTTAAGTGAAAGATTCTAAAGCAGCTGCTGTGGAGTCAAAGAGCCAGCACTAAGGGTCCTTGTCATCTCTTTGTAGCTAAATGCCACTTTGGGGGATTTGAGGGAGTTTGGAACGAGCTAGAGAGCAGACCTCCGATTTTTTTACATGATGCCATTGCTTTTTCTTCACTTCTCCACAGACAGGAAGGGTGAGTTTGGCTCACATCTGCACTGCATGGCTCACAGGGCCGCAAGACTTGTAGTTACAAGAGCATTGAAGGATTTCTTGGCCAAGAAGACACGGCCAACATGGATATTTATGTTTTGGACCCAGTCTCCAATATCTCGTCTTATGGAGTCGTGCTCTCGGGGTCTCTAGCTGGTCAGAGTGACCCCGAGATATGTTAGAAAGTCTCTTTTCCCAGTCCGGTGGTTGAAGAAGGAGTCAGAGCTCTTCATTTCTTGGTCTCCAGGCTGTTCATTTTATCTTATCTATAAATTTCTTTCTCCTGTCTTTCGAGGTCCGCACAGCCAGACAGTCTAAGGCACTCTGCCTCCCGTGGGGCGGTGTTATCTTTTTATACTAAAAACAACTATGTGTACAATATTTGCCATTACTTTCCCATACATATCATCTACGTTAGACAGTGAGCTTCTACTCTAAACCAGCCTAAAAGTGCCAACATCACAGCAGCAGATGGTGGCCATGAAGAAGAAGGAGAAAGGCTGGACATGCCCAGATTCCTAATCTTCCCCCCTGAAGTCCCATTCTAAAACGCCCCAAAATCTATTTTTCCACTCGGTGATAAATTCACTGTCATTCTGCTTAAACCTTTGTGGCTTGTCATTCTTCCTACAAGGTTGGTAATTGTTTTTTCCAAGGGCTAAATCAAAGGCACAGTGGTCTCGGGCTCTGTGCCAAAGCCTCTGAGCCCTCTGACAGGGTCTCAAGTCTTGCAGGGCAGCCAGAGGAATTTCCTGGGTTCCCACATCCTGCCACAGTGTAAGCCTCCTTAGCCAATCATGCTATGACACACAAACCTACAGCACTGCATCCTAAACTTCTTGTTTACCATTGTTACTACTTTGATTTTTTCTAGATCTTGAACTCTGAAACTCTAAACTTTCCTCCACTTCAACTTTCCTCCCCGTGTCTCTGCTATAATAAACTAGAAATCCACATTCTCGCTTCTAGCACCTAGCTTTGGAAGCCCTTTCCAAGGTCTCCCTTCAAATCCTGTGTTTAATTCAAAGCTTTGCTGACAAGACCAAAGGTCTGAGATTTCCCTGCATTTGGATTTCCAGCAACACTGATGCTGTTAGTTCCAGAGTGCCCAGGGTCCCTCTTGCAAGTCAACTGTGGAAGGATCAAGGCGGCTGCTGGGGGGCTGCTTGTGGCCTCTGACAGCCCATTGCTTAGGGCTTGCCAGCGCCCCAGCCCCTCAGGGGCTGCCCCAGCCCTGCCAAGCTGCCCGGCAGCAGCGCCGCAGCCCCACGGCAGCTCCAGAGCAGCCCCTACCAGAGGCTCCTGGGAGCCCTCAGCAAGGCAGCCAGCAGCACACGGGCAGGAGGACACGGATGCGCTTTCTGCCCGGCACAGGGCTTGTGGCCATCTCCAGGCACTGCTCTCACAGGGATCCCCGCAGCTCCGGCCCCTGCCCACCCGCTCTGTCACCAGCACAAAGGCTTCAGCAGAACCACCAAAGGCCAAGGGGCTTCTGGCCATTTTCCCTGCAACACTGCACGCCTGGGCAGCTTGCTGAGCGCAATCATCCTTTTCCCTCTCCTCCCCTATGCCCTGCGGACCCTGGGCAGCAAAAGAAAGATCCTTGCAGTCTGTGTATTATAACATAGTTTCTATTTACATTGTAAAGGAAAAGAAAGAAATGAAAAGAGCAATCTTGAAGAAAAAGAAAATTCCTCCTGACTCAGGAGGCCCAAACAAATAGAGCTTCTGGGATCAGCTCTCCACAGAGCTCCGGCCTGGCAGGCAGGCAGCTGAGCCATGACAGACGAGTCCTTGTCTTCCATGCCCTGCGCAGGTGATTTCGGAGCTACTGGAACCTCGAGATGGCAGCCCGCTCTCCTGACTTGAAGATGCACAGTGTTTGAATTGCTAGGCTTCCCCCTTTATCTCTGTCCTTCACTGAAGTAACTTCACTGAGCTTAGGCCTTGCAATCTGGCTGAATAACTATGGTTTCTAACCACAGACTCAACTCAAAAATGTACATTTCACCTAAATTAAAATGGATTTCTGTCCTGGAAAATTTTCGCTTTGCCTCAGCGTCCTGATGGCATTAGAGTACACTGTGCACCAGCGTTGACAAAAGCCTTGTATATCTATGGCTCTGGTGTGTCAGGGATCCACACAGCCCAAGAGACACAATTTTCCCTGGCCTCCACCTGTCTAGAGGCAGGGCCTCTCTAGTCCTGGCTACCGTTCCCTCCCTGGGTGTATGTTCTGGATGTTCCTTCAAGGAGATCTGACATATCATCCTCCCTTCTGCTATACCTGGCAGCTCGGTCACAGGGAGCTGGGGTTTCATTCATTTGGGTGGAAATCTCTCTTCTAGTAGGTTCCTCTTTTAGCTCTCATACCCATGCTGTTAGGACAGAGATGAGTTTTCCATTCCACCCTCTCATGTCTTGCCCATGTTCATACAGGAAGAACCACAGGTCCACTCGTGGGGTGTACTCCCTCTCCCTAGCTGGGGGGTGTTGAGCTCTGACACTGGGGCCTCTGGTTTGCACTGGTGCCACATGGGAACTGTCCTTGCTCATCTCCTTCCTCATCTTTTCTCTGAATTTTTCCTGTTCATCCTTGAGACAACCACAGCAGAGACATGAGTGTGCATCAGGCCATGGACGATGGTCTCATCATTCCTGAGTTTGCTTGCTACAGAACTCACTGTCTCTTGGTCATCCACAAAATGCTTTGTTCCCATGAAGCTGGAGTATTCAGATGGCCCCTGTTGTGAACGGCTCCACCACATTTGCACTGTGCACCTGACCTTGTCAGGCTCAATGTGTTGTCCATTCCCTGCAAAACGTTATCTCCAATACGGCCATTTGTTTTAGTGTTGGAGTTCAGAATTTTTCCTTTATTTTTCTTGGGCAGCACCCACCCCTCTGCCCCCTCCAGCCCCGGCCCCAGTGGCTGCTGGCTGCCTCACAGGGCTGTGTGGGCAGGGGAGGCCAGTGCTGGCCACAGGGACAGCCCGGTCAAGGGGCTGAGTCTGCACCAGCTGCACCCTCCTGGCACTCTCCAGCTGGCAGAGGACAGGAGCAAAGCAGTCGAGCACCTGCGCCGGGCCCTGCAGTGCTAGGACAGCCCACAGGAGGCCCTGCAAGTGGCGGCCATCAGGTTCATGGGTGAGCCACGAGCCCGGGCTCTCTGCCTGCCCCACCCTCCTTAGCACCACCCAGCCCCACCCTTCCCCACCTTGCCCAACCTCTGTCTGCCCAGCCCTGCCCAACCCCACAGTGCTCTGCCCTGCACTGCTCCACACAATCCAGCCCCTCCCTACCCCACCCTGCTCACCCCTGCGCCATCCTGCCCCACCCTACTCTGCCCCACCCTACCACACCTTGCACCAGCCTGCCACACCGTGCCCCTCCCCTCCCGACCCTGCTGCAGCCCGGCTGTACCTCACCATGCTCAACCCTATACTGCGCCATCCAACCCGGCCCTGCCCTGCCCCACCCTGCCCCACCCTGCCACAGCTCGGCCCTATCATTGCCTGGGGGTCTTTGCACAAATCACCAACGGGATGGGACTGCTGGGGAACGCGTCTTGAGCTGTTCATTTTCCAGCATCAGTCTCATTACATGGTTATGACAATGGGTAAATGCCAGCAGCTCACATCTGTCGCAGACGTCTTTTGTGAAAAATCCTTTCTTAGGATTTTTCTCCTTTCTGAGAAGCTGCAGTTTCAGCAACAAGATGTAAACAATGATTATCTGCTGATGTAGAATGCAACAGGTCCACCTGTGATTAGCCCCTCTTACATGTTTATAATTAATGGCCAATCAAGATGGAGCTGTCTCGGACAGGGTCTGAGAGAGCTGCCTGTGTTATCATTCTTTTCTATTCTATTCTTAGCAGAGCTAGCTTCTGAGGAAACCTTTTCCTTTCTTTTCTTTTAGTATAGGTTTAATGTAAAATATATATATAAAATAAAATAATAAATCAAGCCTTCTGAACATGAAGTCAATATTCTCGTCTCTCCTTTCACCTGAAAACCCCTGTGACCACAGTCACACACATCCCCAGAAGAAAAGAACTTCATGTTAGAATTTACTTTAAAAGTTTTTGACTAATCACACAAAGCAGAAGCATATTGACAAGAGTTCTATCCAAGCACTGTAAGCACATGTACCTTCAGTCAAACAATGCTCGCTTATTTTGAATATAATACCTGCTTGTAAGCATTAACATACAATCCACAGGGCTCCATTATTAAGCTTAAAACTTCCTAATATCTTGGTAGATAAACTTTTCTCTAGCTTAGGGAGGTATTCTAGCCAAGCATTAATACTCAGACCCATGTCCTATTTGTCCGTAGTTTTCTACTTCTTATAAAAACTTTCTGCTGACAAATCTTATGGCTACTGCCTAACTCTAATCGCACTTCTGCTGTCTCTGAGGCCTGCCTTTTGTAGCATTCCTAAAACGCTCTGATTTTCAGGATTCCCACAGGCCCCAGCCCCGCCTGCTGTCCCCGAAGCGCCAGCCGGGCCCGGTGCCGTGGAGCCCCGCCTGGCCCGGGCATTGCTGCTGCCGCCCTCTGGCAGCCGTGCCCTGGGGCGGCAGCGTGCGGCAAGGGCCGGGCTGAGCCCTGCCGGGCCAGCAGCCCGTGTGGCCACAGCGCCGGCAGCGCCGCTGGCAGGAAGCTGTGCCGCTGGGGCCAAGATGAACTCTTTTTTCTCAGAGATGGCCGGGTTTCCCATGATGAATGAGCAGCAGGAAGAGTTCCAGGATCTCAGTCAGGGTGAGTGAGGGCAGCAGCCTGGCCAGGCGAGCTGCAAAGCCTGAGCAGGGAGCTTCAATCCCTGCCCCACGTGCAGTGGGAAAAACTCCACTGCAGAGGAGGATGTGTCAGGCCTGATTCCGGGCTGGAGGGATGAAAAGGACAAAATGCCCATCCTTTTAATGCACGGGATGCCCTGAATGTGGGAGGCCTGCCTGCCCTTCCCACTGGAGCACCATGCTGAGATACCCTGAGAGCAGCCCAGTGCTCCTCGCTCCTCTCTGCTGACCTGCGAGTGTTTCTCTGCTTTCAGGATGGCCCTGACTCTGTCAAGGCTGCTATGGATGGATAGCATAGACAGCCGGTCCTGTCTCGCTGGGTCCCAGCAGTTCCTTGCAGCGGCCCTGCACCCACGCCAGGATGCTGGCCAAGAGAGGCCCTGGAAGCTGAGGCAGCTGATTTGAAGCTTTTGCAGATCCACACAGGGGATGGCCGCACACAGGGGATGGCCAACAGCTGTCCTGAGGGGTCTCCCTAATTCAAAGAAATCGGCAGACAAATGCATTGTCCGCCAAAAGCCCTTTTATTGAGCTGGCAGGAGGGCAGGGTCTGCACCCCACTAAAATGCTTCTCTGCCACATGTACATTTCAGTGGGATGATGTCAGAAATTGATCTCAAAATTACCACCCATCTTGACTCTGCTGAGGTGATTCGATAGGCAGGGCGTTAGAAATACATTCTGTCAGGTTCCTGTACTTGAAGCTGATGTCCAGGCGCTGGCCAGGAGCGGCCTCCATGCCCTAAAGCAGCACTTCTTCCTCATGGCTTCCCTGCACAGGGCTCATTTTACACTTGCCCTTAGTTCTTCTGGTGGAATGTGTCTAAAGCTTTTTGTCAAGTCCCTCTCCTGTCAAGTTAGGCCAGCCAGGTTTTTCTTATGCTAACTGGTGCTAAGTGCTTGTGTAGGTCTGTGCCAAGTACTTGTTTACTTATGTGAATTGCTTGTGCTTATGTCAAACAAAGGCCTTGTTTCATTCAGCTCTTCTCTTTATCCTGATGCAAATTCTTTTGCAAGATCCTCTGGACAGTTCACAGTACATATGCACTGTTCTGCCGCTGTTTTAATTTTCTACCAAATTCATAGATTTATGATGCTTCAGAGGAGGGTTAAATTTTTTTAAAATTAGAACTGGTTTGCTGAGGAAGCTAAAAATCTGAGGAGCTGTTGGTGGTTCCAGATTTGTCCATATCACAAGACGACATCTGACTCATGATGTTCTCTTTCTTTCTCTCTTTTGGTGATGATTTCGATAACAACTTTGATACCGGATTTGAGTGTCATTCAGGCTCTGTGAGATGCATTTTTGACTTCTGCCACTAGCCATTCTATATTAGGCTGGTAGGGCATTTGCTTTAGAATGTGAGCGTCCCGTGCAGTTTGGAATTTGGGCACTTGGTGATACCCATCATGTGCATTCTGCAGAATCTCAAGAGAAGTTCTTGTGTGGTGCAGCTGAAGTCGCATCCACTTTTGGTTGTTGTGAAATTACAAATAGAGAAGTTAGTACCATTAGGAGTTTCCTTAAAAGACTCTATTGTAATAGTTGTGCAAGCAGATCTCACACAGGCACAGCCCCTTCCCACATAACACACCTGTGATTGTGCACGGGTAACTGGGCTCATTTCAAAAATACAACTGCTGCCCTCAGCATGCAGACACCGATCCTCTCTTTCAAGCACCGCATTTTTGCACACAAAATTCAGTGCGTCCCTTGGCACACATGCTTTGATACTAAGAGTTTGTCAGCTTCTAGTTTTCTTGTTGAAAATGGCCCAGACATTATGCTGAATGTGTCTGACAGTTATGTGAGTTCTTATAACTCCAAGGGCCAAAATTGGAATGACACGGTATTTTGTTGCATTCTTAATGGTTAATACAAAAGACTGCAGGGTTTTGTTCATTCTATGTGAAATGGACCAATTGCAACCAAGTGTGGAAGTCTTTTTCCAAATTGCTTTGTGGTTTCATTTTTAGCCATGATTTAGTTAATTCTTGTGGCAATTTCCCCAGCTCTCCTTTTTTGAAGTTTTCCTGAGATTACAGACCATAGCCACATACAGTTGAGCTTGTAAACATTGAAATGCTTACGAAATGTTACTCTGTAGTTTTCCCATAAAGCCAACAACTGCTTGAAAATCCTGCAGTGTATTGCTGGCCAGGGTGCTTAATAGGTTAGCTGCCAGGCTTTGGGTATGGGCAAGAGACAGTAGGGTTGATCTGAGAGGAGTTTGTATCTGTCCAATATAAGAACTCACAGTGTTTACTTTCTTGAATAAGACTTCCTGATCAATAGAATTTAATACTCCCCGTTCAGACCCAAACCATCCCCTTAAGTCTTTCTTATACCTATGATTTGGTGTCTGGGAATGTATCCACAGCTCCCATTCTTTTAGGCTTGCTGTATGAGTGGGCAGAATTGCTGTTTAATTATGGAAATATTAGCTTGTACTCTTCACCTCCAGCTTTTTCAGAGAGTACTGTGGATTTAGAGGCAACAATTCCTCATTTGTTTGTCTTACCCCAGAGTGAAAGACTCTATTATTTCACATATGGGTCCCATTCTACGGAGTTGTTTCTGATGTAAAGTTGTTTGTTTTGGTTTTAATTTTAAATGTCTGTGATGTGACCCATTCCGTTTCGCTCCTTGTTGCGTACCCAAGGCATGGTAAGTGGTTTCTTCAGATACATTGCCTGCCTTTAGGGAGGCATTTCGGAAACCTCCAGAAACCTTACACTGGCCCCTGGTAGTATTACAAAGGATACTTTACCAAGTTCCCAGTGCAAATAGTTGAGTATCCTGAGTACCTCAGCCCATTAGAGGATGAAGTTGTGCTATTGGATTCCATGCATATCTGGGTTGCAATCATGTGGCCATGAAATCGGACATGATATACCCTAATAGGCTGATTGTGCTCCTGCCTACCCCTCCAGCTGGATTGCTTACTATTTATGATGGCCTGGAATATCCCAAGAATGAAACTCAATTCTCAAAAGCAGATACTGTATGAGACCCGTTCCATGTACTAAGCGCACAAGCAGGAAAACCTTCTGCCCTTGCCCAGGTTCCTGCCAGCTTCACCAGGGAAAATGGCTGCTGGTGCCAGTCCATTCCCTTGCCCAGAAGGCACCCACTTGTGTTTGGACACCAGCTGCTGGCCACAGCCAGAAAGGCAGCGCCCGCAGCATTGGCCATCAGAGGCTAGGCTGATGATTTTATCCAGAGAGCAAAAAAAATAGCCAGAAGGCACCTTGACAGTATCTCTGTAAGAATGTCATTGTCCTGTGAAACTCAATAGTGGATGGTGGTTTTGTGCTGCAGATAATGACTTCCCAGCAAACATCATTCCAAGAAGGGACAGCTTCTGCCTTCTGACGGATACCCAGTGTGGCCACCAATTGCTCCAGG
The DNA here is from genome assembly GCF_028551555.1 of Melozone crissalis. Taxonomy (NCBI): domain Eukaryota; kingdom Metazoa; phylum Chordata; class Aves; order Passeriformes; family Passerellidae; genus Melozone; species Melozone crissalis. The sequence continues at coordinate 1,900,027 of NW_026535850.1, read as the reverse complement.
TGCTCCTGCCAACAGCCACCTGTTGGCAGGAAAGATTGCACAGACACCAAGGCACGTTGGCTTTGGCTGTCCTCTGGCAGAGATGTCCCCCGGGGCCACAGGCCTCTGTGGCAGGAGACAGGCACCAGCATTGGCAGGCCTTGGGGATGGCAAATCTCCTTTGGCAGGGACTCTTCCACAGCTGCTGCTGTAAGCGCTGCCCAGAGGACAGAGCAGCATTGGTGCTCTGGGCCACAGGTCCCGTGCCTGTGACACGCCCCTGCGAGTGTGCCGGCCACCCAGCACCGGGACTGGTCCCAAAGAGGCCGTGGCAGGGCCTGTGGAAGGCCCTGGTGCCCTTCCTGCTCTGCTGTGTGTGCAGCCGTGGGGGCTCATTCTGCTGCCTTGAGCAGGCAGAGCAGAGGAGCAGCTGCTTCTTGTTTGGGCCCTTGCTAAAGTTCATGCTGGGCTTCAACACTTGGGGCAAGGTCTTGCCTGCAAGCTGGTGCAGTTTGGGTGGGGTGGGGCTGTCCCCAGGGCACGTGGAGATGTGTCCTGGGGCTCTCTGTGACACAGTGCACCGTGGTCACTGTGGGATGGAAAGGGACAGAGTGTGCAAGGGTGAACCTTTGTGACACGCCGTGACATAGGTGCTGGCGGCGCCACGGCCACGCCACAGTGCTCGGTGCACGCGACGGGACAGGACGGGACAGAGGAGTGCTGTGAGGAGCCCCCCCACAGCCAGCTTGTTCCTTGCTGACCCGGAGCTTTTCCCAGGCGTTCCCTGTGCAGGTGACCTCGAGGCCAGGCTGCAGGACTCGGTGACGTGGAGCATTTCCTAAGCGTCTGCCATCCCTGCAGCCGGTGCCCTTGAGGACAGACTGCGGGACTTGCAGTCCTTTTTCCTTCTTGAAACTTCTCTGTTGCTGGTGCCTTTGAGGACGTACTGCAGGACTTCCTATCCTGTAGCCTTCCCGAGGCTCCTCTGTTGCAGGTGCCTTCAAGGCACAACTGCAGCATTTGCTCATCTTCAGCCCTTCCGAGGCCTCTCTGCTTCAGCAAGCGCTCCTAACTGCAAGGAGTGACATGGAGCAGAGAGCCCCCAGTGTGCCCAAGTTGGCCTGGCTGGAGGAGGAAGAGGCTGGAGCTACCTCAGCACAGCAGCCGGAAGAACTGGAGCAGTTCCAGCTGCTGCAGGAGCGTGAGTGTCTGAGATGGGCTGCAGGGCTGGTGCCTGTAGCCAGTTTGGCCCCATCCCATCCCATCCCATCCCATCCCATCCCATCCCATCCCATCCCATCCCATCCCATTCCATCCCTGCTGTGGACACATCCATGGATAGGACAGAAGCTGGGCTGGAGCACCTGGCAGCTGCACTCCATCCCCCGAGGCATCCTGAGGCTCTCCCTGCCTGGGCAGCGCAGGGCTGGGCTGTGTTCTCCGGCCTCGCCTGCAGCCCCTCAGCTCTGGCTGCGCTCGCTCTTTGCCAGATGCAGCCAAGGACCGGACAGAGGAAGAAGAGGCCGCCCATGGCCGCTTTGGCAGAACGGCGCAGGTACCTACAGCCATCCCCACCTGGGCTGGGCCTGCGGGCACTGCTCAGCCAAGCACCAGGCTTGGAGCGCCCCATGGATTCTCCCTCCCTTGCTGCCCTTCTCCGGAACACCCTCTGTGAATTCATCACGTGTCTTTTGCAGGAAGTGACCGCCGGTGCCGGCACGGGCATCTTGGAGAACCTTCCGTTCCTCGATGCTGAGACCAGTGCTGCCATGCTGGATTTGCTTGTGGAGAAGGGTGTCTCCAATGCAACGCAAGTAAGCAGCCTGGGGCAAGGGCTCGATGGCCCCAGCAGTGGTGTGGCAACTCGAGCCAGCTCTGCCGGGCTCCCTCGGCCTTTGAGGCCCGACCCAATGCTGCGCTTGGAAGGGAAGCACTTCTCAGGGGAAGGTGCTGCTCTGGCAGCTCTGTGAGTCTGCCCGTGCCTTCTGCAGGTGCCCGCCATGGTGATGTACATCCACCAGCGGCTCACGGCCAATGAGTCTGCTGGGCACAGGCTGGACAAGGCCCTTCTGGAGCTGACCCAGGAATACCCCTGTGACGTGCTGATCACCCTCTTGCGCTGGGCCCCATCGTGTGACAGGTAGGGCAGCCCCACCTGCCTGGAGGGCTTGGAGTTCAGTGGCCCGGCACCCTGTAGAGCCTGTCCCTGCTGAGTGCCAGACAGGCAGGGAGTTCCAGGATCCTCTGGCTCCTCTGTTTTCCAGTGCTGCCATGTCAGCTCCAGAGCCTGGTGCCATGCTCCCTCCCTGCCCCTCGCGGCCCCTGTACCCACATGGGCTGGCTGGCTGCTGCCAGTGGGCAGGGGCAGGGCTGAGGGCCAGTGCGGGCCCCTGCAGCTGCCCAGGCCACGGCGCTGTGGCCGAGACAGCCCTGACACAGACCTCTGACCCCACAGAGCTGCCGCCACCATGTGGGCATCCATCATGTCCTCGAGCAGGACTGCGGAGCCTGCGCTGCAGCTGCTCCTCGATGTGCTGAGCGCCTGGCCAGTGCACAGCGTGTACACCTCCGATGCGGACGACGCAGGGGTCTTTGCCCTGGCTGTGAGTTTCTGGAGCTGGCCTTTGCCAGCCCCTAGGCTGCCTCTCCAGCAGCCAGCTCTCTGTGCTCCCCCCAGCCGCATCCTTCTGCCTCAGACACTGCGCTGAATCCCGCCTTAGGGGCAGGCTTCAGGGGACCAAGGCCAGCTGCTCCACCCGTGTCTCCCCCGGCCTCTCTCTCGCACGCTCGGGCCCTGCCACGTGCATGTCTTGGCCACTGAGCCTTGTCTCTGGCTGTTTTATTTCTTGCAGGCAATCGTGGCGCTGTGGAGAGTCTTCAATCTGGCCTGGCGCTCACGTGTCGTCCTGGAGTATTTCCCTAATCTCTTTCTGCGTCTGCTCTACCAAACTTACATCAGCATGCAGGAGATGCCAGAAGAGGTTGAGACCTTCTGGAAGGGATGCCAGGAGCAACACGGCCTCTCCACCAACCCCAACAGGTGCTCCATGCCAGTCCTCCCAGTCTCCCCATCCCTCCCATGCCCCCAGGGCAGGAGCCAGGGCTCCCAGCTTGACCTGGCCTTTGCTCTGCCCACAGCTTTGCGCTGCAGACCCTGAAGGCCCTGCTCTGCCAAATGCGCTATGAGCACGTGGTGCTGTCCATGGAACGCAAGCGTGCCTGGGACACGCTGCTCTGTGCCGACACCCACCACTGCGCCGTGGGTCTGCTGGCCAGGTGAGACCTCGTTCTCCCCACCGCCCCTCTCCTTCGTGCCCGCAATGCCCCACACAGTTCCTGTGGTCATGGGCAGCAGGGCCTTGTCACCAAGGGAGGGATGAGCAGACTGGAAAAGGCCGGCAGAGGAGGGTGCCTGGGAACAGCCGCCTCCCAAAGTGCCCCTGGGCTGCTCGGGAGCAGACCAGAGCTCTGCCAGTCAGCCCTGAGAGAGGTTTGCCTGCCCGGCCCAGGAGCAATGGTGCCTTTTCCTCCCTGCCAGGGAGATGCACCATGTCTCCATCGGCTGGTGTTGCGACATGGCATCCTGCCTCTTGGACCTGCTCAGCCAAGGCATTTCAGACTGGGAACTGCCCGCCCTGGCCTTCCTGGTGGAGGTGAGCCCCATGGCCAGCGCTGCCTGGCTGAGCTGCCTCCCAGCCCTCTGCCCTCTCGTAGCCGCAGCTGCCTGGGACGCTGCCTGTGCCCTGTGCTGCTGCCTTGGCTCGGCCCTGTGCACTTCTGAGCTCCTGCCAGCTGGGCACCTCTGTGCCTGCTGTGTGCCTTTTAGGTCCTGGATTGCCTGGACTTGAGCGAATGCGGTGAAAAAGTCCTGGAGATCTTGACGAGGCACCTGCAGAGCCAGTCCAGGCAGATGCGTTGCGTCGCGCTCTGAGGCCTCGTGGTGCTCACTTCCATGGTGAGAAGGAAGCAGCAGCTGAAGCTGTGCTGGCAGCGTGGGGCTGGGGCAAGCAGCCCCTTGGGCTTAGCTGGGCTTTGGCAGCTGTGGCAGCTGCTCCCAGCTCTCCAGGGTCACTCTTCAGCTGCCTGAGTGCTTCGGGACAGGCCTTTGGCCTCTGAGCCCTGCAGCAGCAGCAGCAGTGTGGGGTTGCCCAGCCTTGTTTTGCATACAGAATCCAAGCATGTACAGCCTGACTGAAAGCCTTGGGAAGCTACTGTGGGATAGGGATGGAGACATCGTTGAGATGACCCTCGTTGTGCTACGCCTCCTGCTGCTGCAGAAAGACCTGGCAATAGCCAGCCCCATCGCCCTGCAGCTGACTGAGGCGCTCTGGCACCACTTTGACAATGTGAGGCTCTGTGCCCCCAGCCACGGGCACTTGGGTGGTGCCTTGGGCCTGGCCACAGGGGGGCCTGCAGCAGCTGATGTGGAGGCCTTTTGCTTCCTTTCCAACAGGACAACAGCCTTGTGCAGCTGCTCTCCATTCGCCTCTTCCAAGAGGTGATCACGCGGGTAGTGGCAAAGGGAGAAAAGGCCCTGAAGAAGCATGTGAGCCAGAGCCTGCTCCCACTCTTCTTCCACTGCCACCATGAGGACCGGCCTGTGGCACAGGTGAGGCCTCCTGGGCGTCCCCATGGCACGGGGCTCAGCTGTCTCCCCACGCCCTGGCACCTGACGGGCTCCAGCCTCCTCCTGGCCTGGGCACAGAGATGCGGCTCCTGTGCCCTGGGCTGCGCTGCCATCTCTGGCTCTCTGCTGTTCTGCAGGCCTCTCGGGAAACGCTGCTTTCTCCACTAAGGGTCCTGAAGAGGAAGGATCTCAAGTAGCTGCTGAAGACCGATCAGATGTGGAGATTTGCCGAGCGCTTGGTAAGGACAGGCTGTAATCCCCAACCCGATGCCTGCAGAAGCCGCCTGCCCACGGCGCCCAGTCTGTGGGGCTGGCGGCTGTGGCTCCTGCCCAGTGCCGCAGGCAGGGGCACCAGCCTGCGCCCCACACGCCGCTCCCTTCCCTGGGCCGTGCGGGCCCTTCTCCAGGCTCCTCCGGCCCCAAGCGCGGTGCCGACGGAGCCCCGAGCCAGCTGGGCTCTTCTGCGGGGCGGCACCGTGGCTCGGCGGGCCCTCCGCCCCGTCCCGAGCCCGGCGCCTTCGTCTACTGGTCGCGCCTCAGGGCTCTCTGGGCAGGGCCAGTGGCGCTGGCCCTAGAGAGCGCCCGGCCCAGGGGCAGGGCCCCCATCAACCCTTTCCCTCCATGCCCTGCCGCTCTCTGCAGCTGGCAGAGGACAAGAGCCGAGCATCCGAGCACCTGCGCCTGGCCCTTCTGTACCTGCGGAGCGCACAGGAGCCCCTGCGAGAGGCGGCCGTCAGGTTCATGGGTGAGTCCCAAGCCTGGCTCCCTCCCCGGCCCGCCCCATTGCCGCAGCTGGGCCTCAGCCCCACCTGCTGTGCCGGCAGCAGGATCCGGGCGTGGGCATGGGCAGCCCCCGCTGGCCTGGGCATTGCTGCTGCCGCCCTCTGGCAGCCATGCCCTGGGGCACCAGCGTGCACCAGGGGCCTGGGCTGAGCCTTGCCGGGCCAACAGGGCGTGTGGCCTCAGGGCTGGCAGCGGCCGTGTGCGGCAGCTGTGGCTCTGAAGGCAGGACACGCTCTGTGTTCCCCAGGGATGGCCGGGCGCTACCTGACAGGGCAGCGGCCGGAGTTCCGCATCATCTGCAGCGGTGAGTGAGGCCCGCGGGCTCTCGGCGGGGTCTGCCGCTCGCAGCTGCCCTCCCTGGCATGCCCGCCGATGGCTCCGCTCCCTGCGTGCCCCAAGGGCAGCGTGGCCACAGCACAGACACTTTGCAGGGGCCTGCAGCACATTCCTGGCCAGCAGCTGCCAGCTCATCCTTCTTGGCTCCTGCCTTCTCCAGGCTGTGCCAGGAGCTGCGTGCCATGGACGAGGCTGGAGGCTCTGCCCAGCTCCCCACAGATCCAGCCTTTGACTGTGCCTCTGTTTCTGTCTCTGCAGCCCTTCAGGTCATGACGGATTACAGCAGCCCTGCCATCTCATGCCTGGCGCTTCAAGCTCTGTACATCCTTTTAGCTGTACGGAGCGTTCCCTCCTCCTGAGTGCAGAGGATGCGAGACCAACTGCGCCGCCTCTGGAAGTCACGGCCTTTCCTGTGTGCCCGTGGCTGAGTGTCCTGCCGCGGCGCTGCGGAGAACGGATCCGGGAGGCTGCGTCTGCTGGGGCCACCTGAGCCTGCGGGGAACAGCTCTCCTCTGCCAGCACTTCCTTTCCCTTCACCCACTAGAGGAACATTAAATTGCTGTTGTTGCATAGTCGGGTGTCCAGGAGCTTTCTCTTGGTGCAGAGTGTCTTCAGGCCAATGGGGAAGAGGGGAAAAAGGCTGCTTGCTCTGAGCCAGTTGCTCAAGCGTGCGGTGTGGAAGGGAAAGTGGCCAAACAGCCCTTGGCCTTTGGTGTTAAGGCTGAATGACTTCAGGTCCTTTCAGGACAGGCACTCCAGCTCTAGCTCCTATTCCCCCAAGTGAGTTTCCAGGTGCAGGTTCAGATGTGCAGCCCCAGGCCCTCCACAAACACAAGCTGCCCACTGCCTCTTCACCTGCCTTAACTCCTGTCTGTGCTCACAGCACCAAAACCAGGCTGTTCCCAGTCAGGGACCAGAGCCCTGTTCCTGCAGGACGCTCTTGCCAGCACCTTCCAGGACTCTCTGCTGTGCACACAGTGCTTTTCATGCCTGCTCCCAACAGGCTTTGGAATGCAGAGCCCAACCTGGCTGGCTCTGCCACCAGCACAGCCCAAACACAGGCAGAGGAAGAAGCAGCAGGGGTTGTTTTGCGGCCATGCCCAAGAGAAACTGGAAGGGTGCCCTCCCTCTGGTCTCCCTTGCTTGCCTTTCTGACTGGGTCTGAGCCTAGGGCTGCCATTCCTCACTTGTGGGGACCAGAAGCACAGCCAGGATCCCGGCACTGCCTGACAGCACTCCGGGCACTGGCACGGTCACACATCCAAGTCTCGGGCACTGTGCTGCTGCTTCATTTGCCCCTAGGCACACCCAGAGCTCCCTGCTAAGCCTGGATGGTCTCTGGTTCTGCCCTCTTCCTCATCCTGTGCAGGGAAGGAGCACTGCTGTGCTTTCAGGAAGATATTCTTGAAAACTTCCAGCATTCCAAGCTCAGTGACCCTCCATAGATGCTTGCCATGGAATCCCTCACAGCTGGGTTCACAGCATATTCAGGTTGTCTCTTCCAAAATCCAGGAACTCTGAGGTGCTCAGCAAGATCTGGAACTGCACGGTGCTGTGCACCTTCAGCACAGGCACCTTTCCAGCCTGACCTGCCCTTGTTCCTCTGGGTCTGGGCACAAAACAGAGCCTGGAAGAGAACGGCAGCAGGGGTCTATGTGTCCCAGGGCCCCGGGTTTGCTTCAGCTCCACAGGGATGCAGGCAAAGTGAAGAAGCCAAACTGTTTATTAATGAAAGGCAAAGCAAAAGGATGAGCTGGAAGGGAAAAAAGGGGATGGGCAGTGTCTGAGGGCTGGAGGGAGGGAGCTGTCAACAGGGAGGGAGAGTGGAGGGAGAAAATGGTGATGGACAGGCTGAGGGCAGAGCTATCAAAAGGGAGGGAGAGTGGAGAGAAATAAAGGTGATGGGCAGTGTATGAGGGCTGGAGGGAGGGAGTTGTCTACAGGACAGGCAGGGAGAGGGCTGAAGCCACAAGAACTGTGCCCAGCATCAGCTGTGCCAGGACTTCCAGCAGCGCTGAGCAGCGATGTCATCTTTAGTGTCTCCATGTGCTGTTCTTGGGATACTGGTTCACTGGATCCAGAAGATGTCCCTAATTCTTGAGCTCTTTGGGGAAACTCGGCTTAATTTTCCAGGTCAGAGCAGGATGGGCTGGCACATTGCCTCCGGGCTTGAAGGACTGAAAGAGAGAAGAACCGAGCCATGGCAACAGCCCAGATCTGTGGGAATCCTACAAGACCTTCTGAACAGGGCCATCCAAGCCAGAAGCAAGTAGGAGACATTGGAATCAGCTGGGAGGTCTTGCTGAAATAAATGAAAAGGGCAGGAGATTTCTCTCCTTTTTAATGCCTTTATGAAGGTCAGCTTGGGTGGGGGCTCGACGGGTCGTGCGCACGCCACCGCCACTGCTGCCAGGAGTGGCAGGGAGGAGGAGGTGTGCAGCTCTGTCCGCTGGTGCGCAGGCAGAGCAGGAGCTTCCGTCCTCGCCAGAGCACCAGGAGATTCCCATTTTAGATTTAACATTTGAGGTCTACTTTCTAGCTGACATCTCCGGGTTAGGGTGAGAGGTTCAAAGGTCTTAGCAGACCCTGGATTCAGTTGCTTACCCTTAGACGTCACTTAGATTGTTTAATTCTGTGGTGGCTCGTTGTTTTAGGGGTTTTCTTTGCTGGACTTGGCCAAGTGTTTCTACATTCGCATCCAAGCTCTGACGTGACTCCCTCCTCACAGTCCCGGGTGCCATTTTCCAGGAAGCAGCAGGGGTGGTACCCGAGAGGGGTTTCTAACAATTAAACTATTAACAACAGGTAATTAAAGAATAAAACTATTAACAACAGGTAATTACAACATCAAACTATTAACAATAAGTAATTAAAGATCTAACTTAGTAGCAATTGGTTTAACTTGTTGACTCTCTAACTTTTAAAAATGGACGACTTTTTACTCCTTACACTCAGGACAAAGAAATGGCTGGGGTGGGCAGAAACCTATCCCTAAACTCTGGGCCACTCCATGTGCCTATTGTAAGAAAGAAAGGCATTGGAAGAGAGACTGCCTGCAACTCAAAGCCAAGGTGGTTGAAGAACTGAATCAATGCAAGGGTTGGCTGGAGGGCATCCCCCCAGAAAACACTCTGGTCCAAAGAGAACTGGGGGAAAAGATGAGGAAAATGAAATGTCTGGTGAATGCAGGTGCAACACATTCTGTGTTAGATATAAAATTGGAGGAAATTGATCCTGGTAAAGTTGTGAATGTTATTGGAACCACAAGTCAACAGCAGAAGGTATCTTTTTAAAACCACGATCTTATGAACTGGGAAACACAGTAGGAATACATCAGATCCTAGATATGCCTACGCCTCCCAAAACGCCTCATTGGAAGGATTTGTTGGAGACATGAGAATGTTGTAACATGTTCCAACAGGCTGAAATGTAGTTTACCCCTGGAGGAGTACGGATCAAAGTCAATGACAAACAAATATCATGTTCTAAGTCTAGCTCTCCTTACAGATTTTCCGAATCAGAAGAGACATAGAAGAAGTTCTTAGGTTTGTCTTAAAGTCTGGGTGGATGGGACCCCTGGTAAGGCCAAAGCAGCACAACCTGTAATCATTAAACTTAAACCTGGAACATGACCAATAAGAATTAAACAATATCCACTTAAGATGGAAAAAATAAAAAGTGTTAAGCCTATCATAGAAAATTTTCTAAAATTTGGGTTGTTACTGGAATGTGAATCTGAATAGAATACACCCATTTTACCCATACAAAAGCCTGATGGTTTGAACTACAGTCTGGTTCAATACCTACAGGCTATATTAACAAAATAGCTGGAGATCTCCACCCAGTGGTTGCAAATCCATATGCTTTGCTAATCAAACTAAAAGGTGAATATGGATGGTTTACCATTTCAGATCTCAAGGATGCTTTCTTCTGTATACCCTTGGACCCTGGCAGCCAAAACCACTTTGCCTTTGAATGGGGAAACGCAGAGACTGGAAGGACAAGTCAAATTACCTGGACTGGAGGACCACAAGGATTCAACAATAGTCCAACCATGTTTGGAAAACAGTTTGCTGAGGACCTTGAAAGTTGGGTAAGCCCGTCCACAAATGGAATTGTGTTATAATAGGTAGATGATCTACTTTTAGCCACTGAAACTTAAAAAGACTGGAATGGACAGTAAGCCTCTGAAATGACCTGGGATTAAGTGGATACAAGGTATCCAAAAATCAAGCTCAAATAATCAAACAGGAAGTCATTTACCAAGGATACAAAATATCCCAAGCGCAGCAGGGACTAAGACAGGATGGCAAAGGGACCATAACCGAACCCCACTCCCTACTAATGCCAAAGAACTGAGAACCTTTCTGGGAATGACTGGATGCTGTATTAACCATGGTAGTGACTTTGGGCTGCTGGTTAAGCCACTGTAGCAGCTGTTAGAAGACAATCCCAGAGACCTGAAATGGACACCCAAAAGTAAGAAAGCCTTCAAAAGCTAAAGGAGGACTTGAGAAGAGCACCTGCTCTGGGCTTGCCAGATGTCTTGGAACCCTTTCAGCTTTTCTCTTATGAGAGGCAAGGGATGGCATTAGGTGCACTAGCTCAAACAGCTGGACCATAGAAGAGAGCAATAGCATCATTTTCAAAACAACTGGATGAAGTAAGTAGGGGACAGCCTGACTGTAAGCAGTTGCTGCTCTTATTTCAGACATCCAAGGAGCCTGGAAATTCACTCTAGGTCAACAAATAATTGTGTTTATCTCACATCCAGTAGCAGCAATTCTTGACCAACAGGATGGGCATTGGCTTTCCCTCTCCAGATTCCTTAAATATCAGGCAATTTTGGTGGAACAATGCAGCGTTACAAAACAAATCTCTTCTCTAGTTAACCCAGCACCATTCCCAGCTACTCACTAGACAGACAAGGAGCCTTTGTAGCATGACTGGATCAAAACCATTCAGCCCACTTTATTCCAGCTGCCCAGATCTTAAAGAAACCCCAATTCCAAGAGCAGAATCTCAGTACACAGATGGGAGTGGCTTTGTAAGAGCAGATCAGTGAAAATCAGGATATACAATTAGCATGGAGCAATAGGGGATAGAAGCCCTACACAAGTCAGCTCAGAAGACAGAGATAATCACTTTAACCCGTACCCTCTGACCAGCCTGAGGAAAAAGGATTAATACATGAACAGATTCCAAGAATGCCTTCAGCGTAATAGATGCCCATGAAGCAGTTTAGAAAGGTAAAGGACTATTGGCAGCTCAAGGAAAGCAGTTGAAGCATTCAGAAGAAATCTTAAAATTGCTGCAGGCAGTACTACTACCTCAAGAGGTTGCAATTCTGCACTGAAAGGGACAACAGAAAGGAGAAACCGACCCCAAAAGAGGGAACAGGTTGCAAAAAGAGTAGCACAACAAAGCCATGCTGAGATTCAGGCACTAATTCCCAAAGGTAAGGAACAATATGACAATGATGTATGCTGTATAATCAGAAAGATCTAGAATTAACAAAGAATTTGCAAGCAGAATGAAAACACTGTGTTTTTTTCAACTCCTCAGGGAGGGAGAGTTATGCCAGAAAGAACATCATGAAAACTAATTAAAGATGAACATAATTGTATACACTAGGAAGGAGATGTCTTACATAATTATTGGATAAGGACAACAGTAAGATGCAACCCGTACTTTAGTGTAAAGCAGGTAACCCAAGGGTGTGAAATAACGTCTTAGAGCCAATCCACAAACCAGGACTAGACTTGAGCTTGGCCCAGTAGACAAGGGACCATATCCTGGACAGCACTGGCAAGCTGACTTTTCTGAATTGCCAAGAAAAGGGGGGTATAAATACCTTCTGCCTTTAACTGATACCTTCTCAGCATGACCTGAGGCATTCCCAACCCAAACAAAAAAAGCCAAAGTTTTCAACATTTTGTTAAACAATATCATGCCCTGGTTCAGAGTGCCTTTAGACATCTCCTCTGACTGAGGACCATGTTTCCTAGCAAATATTGCACAGCAACTTTGCAATAATCTCCAAATCAACTGGCACCTACACACACTGTATTGGCCCCAGGCCAGTAGCCAGGTGGAAAAGATGAATTATCCAGTCAAACAACAGATAGTCAAAACTGTACCAGAGGCCAACATACCTTGGCCCCAGGCCCAGCCTTTGGCTTTATAATGGATTTGATAAGACCAAGAGCAAAAGAAAATCTGAATCCCTTTGAAATACTGTACAGAAGACCATGGAAGCAAAACTAGCAAGGGGAGGATACTGTACAAGGTGGAGAGGGGTATCTCCAGAACCATGTTGTCCAACTAACACTACAGCTGCAGAAAATAAACCAACACATTTTGAGCAAGAGGATGCTCCTCTCCACAATCCAGCCTGGGGACCAGGTAGACCAGGTAGAAAGCCTCTTATCCCAAAATGGAAAGGAGTCTATTTAGTACTTTTAATCACTTACACAGCCTTTAAAGCTTAAAGCATTAATCTCTTGGATACATTATTCCAGAAATAAAATACTTCTGCAAAAGGCAAGTGGAGTCCAAAAGTGGACCTCAGAAAGAACAGGAGAAACCAAGATACATTTCACATGATCATTGTCTTCCCGATACTTCTAATCAGAATCCAAGCCACAGCAGATGACTGTCACTACCATAATGATCTCCTTGGCCTGCAAGATCCTGGTAGATGGAACACTCAAAAATATTCAGGACCTAACTGGCTAAAAGGGATTAAAAAGGTAAAAATACTTTATGCCATTTTAAGGATTAATGACTGAGCAGTTAAAGATTGAGGAAACCCTGACTCCATGCTTGCCTTTCTTGTCCCACATGAAAGCAAGATCTCTATGGCTTGTAAATTGGAAACTGACAAACCTCTTTCAGAGAAGATTGCCCGAGTGATCGTGCGCATCTGCGACCTTTCTAACAAGTAGTGTGTGGATTCATTTTCATGTGAATCCTATCAGGATTTTTGCCCTATGCAAATTAAAATGGGAGACTATAACCTAGCCAAGATAGTTCCCTTCTTCTGTGGCGCACAGGTGGGGTGGGAGGACCATCATCACACAGAGATACAGGAATGGAGCCCGCCAGCAATCTGACCCAACAAATATTGTTTCCAACCGGCAGCTATTGTGGGACTAGAGTTATAAATTGTCCTGCTTGTACCCTTACTACATGGAACAGGTCTCATACAGGATCTGCTTTTGAGAATTGAATTTCATTCTTGGGATATTTCAGGCCATCAGAAGTAGTAGCGTGTCAAGTTGGAGGGGTAGCCAGGAGCACAATCAGCCTGTTCGGGTATATCATGCCTAATTCCATGACCATGTGATGGCAACCCAAGTATGCATTGAATCCAATAGCTCAACTGCATCCTCTAATGGGCTGAGGTACTCAGGATACTCAACTATTTGCACTGGGAACTTGGTAAAGTATCCTTTGTAATACTACCAGGGGCCAGTGTAAGGTTTCTGGAGGTTTCCGAAATGCCTCCCTAAAGGCAGGCAATGTATCTGAAGAAACCACTTACCATGCCTTGGGTACGCAACAAGGAGCGAAACGGAATGGGTCACACCACAGACATTTAAAATTAAAATCAAAACAAGCAACTTTACATCAGCAAACAACTCCGTAGAATGGGACCCATATGTGAAATAATAGAGTCTTTCACTCTGGGGTAAGACAAACAAATGAAGAATTGTTGCCTCTAAATCCACAGTACTCTCTGAAAAAGCTGGAGGTGAAGAGTACAAGCTAATATTTCCATAATTAAACAGCAATTCTGCCCACTCATACAGCAAGCCTAAAAGAATGGGAGCTGTGGATACATTCCCAGACACCAAATCATAGGTATGAAAAAGACTGAAGGGGATGGTTTGGGTCTGAACGGGGAGTATTAAATTCTATTGATTAAGAAGTCTTATTCAAGAAAGTAAGCACTGTGAGTTCTTATATTGGACAGATACAAACTCCTCTCAGATCAACCCTACTGTCTCTTGCCCATACCCAAAGCCTGGCAGCTAACCTATTAAGCACCCTGGCCAAAAATACACTGCAGGATTTTCAAGCAGTTGTTGGCTTTATGGGAAAACTACAGAGTAACATTTCGTAAGCATTTCAATGTTTACAAGCTCAACTGTGTGTGGCTATGGTCTGTAATCTCAGGAAAACTTCAAAAAAGGAGAGCTGGGGAAATTGCCACAAGAATTAACTAAATCATGGCTAAAAATGAAACCACAAAGCAATTTGGAAAAAGACTTCCACACTTGGTTGCAATTGGTCCATTTCACATAGAATGAACAAAACCCTGCAGTCTTTTGTATTAACCATTAAGAATGCAACAAAATACCGTGTCATTCCAATTTTGGCCCTTGGAGTTATAAGAACTCACATAACTGTCAGACACATTCAGCATAATGTCTGGGCCATTTTCAACAAGAAAACTAGAAGCTGACAAACTCTTAGTATCAAAGCATGTGTGCCAAGGGACGCACTGAATTTTGTGTGCAAAAATGCGGTGCTTGAAAGAGAGGATCGGTGTCTGCATGCTGAGGGCAGCAGTTGTATTTTTGAAATGAGCCCAGTTACCCGTGCACAATCACAGGTGTGTTATGTGGGAAGGGGCTGTGCCTGTGTGAGATCTGCTTGCACAACTATTACAATAGAGTCTTTTAAGGAAACTCCTAATGGTACTAACTTCTCTATTTGTAATTTCACAACAACCAAAAGTGGATGCGACTTCAGCTGCACCACACAAGAACTTCTCTTGAGATTCTGCAGAATGCACATGATGGGTATCACCAAGTGCCCAAATTCCAAACTGCACGGGACGCTCACATTCTAAAGCAAATGCCCTACCAGCCTAATATAGAATGGCTAGTGGCAGAAGTCAAAAATGCATCTCACAGAGCCTGAATGACACTCAAATCCGGTATCAAAGTTGTTATCGAAATCATCACCAAAAGAGAGAAAGAAAGAGAACATCATGAGTCAGATATCTTCTTGTGATATGGACAAATCTGGAACCACCAACAGCTCCTCAGATTTTTAGCTTCCTCAGCAAACCAGTTCTAATTTTAAAAATTTAACCCTCCTCTGAAGCATCATAAATCTATGAATTTCGTAGAAAATTAAAACAGCAGCAGAACAGTGCATATGTTCTGTGAACTGTCCAGAGGATCTTGCAAAAGAATTTGCATCAGGATAAAGAGAAGAGCTGAATGAAACAAGGCCTTTGTTTGACATAAGCACAAGCAATTCACATGAGTAAACAAGTACTTGGCACAGACCTACACAAGCACTTAGCACCAGTTAGCATAAGAAAAACCTGGCTGGCCTAACTTGACAGGAGAGGGACTTGACAAAAAGCTTTAGACACATTCCACCAGAAGAACTAAGGGCAAGTGTAAAATGAGCCCTGTGCAGGGAAGCCATGAGGAAGAAGTGCTGCTTTAGGGCATGGAGGCCGCTCCTGGCCAGCGCCTGGACATCAGCTTCAAGTACAGGAACCTGACAGAATGTATTTCTAACGCCCTGCCTATCGAATCACCTCAGCAGAGTCAAGATGGATGTGATTTTGGACATCAATTTCTGACATCATCCCACTGAAATGTACATGTGGCAGAGAAGCATTTTAGTGGGGTGCAGAACCTGCCCTCCTGCCAGCTCAATAAAAGGGCTTTTGGCGGACAATGCATTTGTCTGCCGATTTCTTTGAATTAGGGAGACCCCTCAGGACAGCTGTTGGCCATCCCCTGTGTGCGGCCATCCCCTGTGTGGATCTGCAAAAGCTTCAAATCAGCTGCCTCAGCTTCCAGGGCCTCTGTTGGCCAGCATCCTGGCGTGGGTGCAGGGCTGCTGCGAGGCGCTGCTGCGGCCCAGCAGGACAGGACTGGGTGTCTCGTGTCCACATAGCAGCCTTGACAGCGCCAGGGCCATCCTGAAAGCAGAGAAACGCTCACGTGCCAGCAGAGAGGAGCGAGGAGCACTGGGCTGCTCTCAGGGTATCTCAGCATGGTGCTCCAGTGGGAAGGGCAGGCAGGCCTCCCACATTCAGGGCATCCCGTGCATTAAAAGGATGGGCATTTTGTCCTTTTCATCCCTCCAGCCCGGAATCAGGCCTGACACATCCTCCTCTGCAGTGGAGTTTTTCCCACTGCACGTGGGACAAGGATTGAAGCTCCCTGCTCAGGCTTTGCAGCTCGCCTGGCCAGGCCGCTGCCCTCACTCACCCTGACTGAGATCCTGGAACTCTTCCTGCTGCTCATTCATCATGGGAAACCCGGCCATCTCTGAGAAAAAAGAGTTCATCTTGGCCCCAGCGGCACAGCTCCCTGCCAGCGGCGCTGCCGGCGCTGTGGCCACACGGGCTGCTGGCCCGGCAGGGCTCAGCCCGGCCCTTGCCGCACGCTGCCACCCCAGGGCACGGCTGCCAGAGGGCGGCAGCAGCAATGCCCGGGCCAGGCGGGGCTCCACGGCACCGGGCCCGGCTGGCGCTTCGGGGACAGCAGGCGGGGCCGGGGCCTGTGGGAATCCTGAAAATCAGAGCGTTTTAGGAATGCTACAAAAGGCAGGCCTCAGAGACAGCAGAAGTGCGATTAGAGTTAGGCAGTAGCCATAAGATTTGTCAGCAGAAAGTTTTTATAAGAAGTAGAAAACTACGGACAAATAGGACATGGGTCTGAGTATTAATGCTTGGCTAGAATACCTCCCTAAGCTAGAGAAAAGTTTATCTACCAAGATATTAGGAAGTTTTAAGCTTAATAATGGAGCCCTGTGGATTGTATGTTAATGCTTACAAGCAGGTATTATATTCAAAATAAGCGAGCATTGTTTGACTGAAGGTACATGTGCTTACAGTGCTTGGATAGAACTCTTGTCAATATGCTTCTGCTTTGTGTGATTAGTCAAAAACTTTTAAAGTAAATTCTAACATGAAGTTCTTTTCTTCTGGGGATGTGTGTGACTGTGGTCACAGGGGTTTTCAGGTGAAAGGAGAGACGAGAATATTGACTTCATGTTCAGAAGGCTTGATTTATTATTTTATTTTATATATATATTTTACATTAAACCTATACTAAAAGAAAAGAAAGGAAAAGGTTTCCTCAGAAGCTAGCTCTGCTAAGAATAGAATAGAAAAGAATGATAACACAGGCAGCTCTCTCAGACCCTGTCCGAGACAGCTCCATCTTGATTGGCCATTAATTATAAACATGTAAGAGGGGCTAATCACAGGTGGACCTGTTGCATTCTACATCAGCAGATAATCATTGTTTACATCTTGTTGCTGAAACTGCAGCTTCTCAGAAAGGAGAAAAATCCTAAGAAAGGATTTTTCACAAAAGACGTCTGCGACAGATGTGAGCTGCTGGCATTTACCCATTGTCATAACCATGTAATGAGACTGATGCTGGAAAATGAACAGCTCAAGACGCGTTCCCCAGCAGTCCCATCCCGTTGGTGATTTGTGCAAAGACCCCCAGGCAATGATAGGGCCGAGCTGTGGCAGGGTGGGGCAGGGTGGGGCAGGGCAGGGCCGGGTTGGATGGCGCAGTATAGGGTTGAGCATGGTGAGGTACAGCCGGGCTGCAGCAGGGTGGGGAGGGGAGGGGCACGGTGTGGCAGGCTGGTGCAAGGTGTGGTAGGGTGGGGCAGAGTAGGGTGGGGCAGGATGGCGCAGGGGTGAGCAGGGTGGGGTAGGGAGGGGCTGGATTGTGTGGAGCAGTGCAGGGCAGAGCACTGTGGGGTTGGGCAGGGCTGGGCAGACCGAGGTTGGGCAAGGTGGGGAAGGGTGGGGCTGGGTGGTGCTAAGGAGGGTGGGGCAGGCAGAGAGCCCGGGCTCGTGGCTCACCCATGAACCTGATGGCCGCCACTTGCAGGGCCTCCTGTGGGCTGTCCTGGCACTGCAGGGCCCGGCGCAGGTGCTCGACTGCTTTGCTCCTGTCCTCTGCCAGCTGGAGAGTGCCAGGAGGGTGCAGCTGGTGCAGACTCAGCCCCTTGACCGGGCTGTCCCTGTGGCCAGCACTGGCCTCCTCTGCCCACACAGCCCTGTGAGGCAGCCAGCAGCCACTGGGGCCGGGGCTGGAGGGGGCAGAGGGGTGGGTGCTGCCCAAGAAAAATAAAGGAAAAATTCTGACCTCCAACACTAAAACAAATGGCCGTATTGGAGATAACGTTTTGCAGGGAATGGACAACACATTGAGCCTGACAAGGTCAGGTGCACAGTGCAAATGTGGTGGAGCCGTTCACAACAGGGGCCATCTGAATACTCCAGCTTCATGGGAACAAAGCATTTTGTGGATGACCAAGAGACAGTGAGTTCTGTAGCAAGCAAACTCAGGAATGATGAGACCATCGTCCATGGCCTGATGCACACTCATGTCTCTGCTGTGGTTGTCTCAAGGATGAACAGGAAAAATTCAGAGAAAAGATGAGGAAGGAGATGAGCAAGGACAGTTCCCATGTGGCACCAGTGCAAACCAGAGGCCCCAGTGTCAGAGCTCAACACCCCCCAGCTAGGGAGAGGGAGTACACCCCACGAGTGGACCTGTGGTTCTTCCTGTATGAACATGGGCAAGACATGAGAGGGTGGAATGGAAAACTCATCTCTGTCCTAACAGCATGGGTATGAGAGCTAAAAGAGGAACCTACTAGAAGAGAGATTTCCACCCAAATGAATGAAACCCCAGCTCCCTGTGACCGAGCTGCCAGGTATAGCAGAAGGGAGGATGATATGTCAGATCTCCTTGAAGGAACATCCAGAACATACACCCAGGGAGGGAACGGTAGCCAGGACTAGAGAGGCCCTGCCTCTAGACAGGTGGAGGCCAGGGAAAATTGTGTCTCTTGGGCTGTGTGGATCCCTGACACACCAGAGCCATAGATATACAAGGCTTTTGTCAACGCTGGTGCACAGTGTACTCTAATGCCATCAGGACGCTGAGGCAAAGCGAAAATTTTCCAGGACAGAAATCCATTTTAATTTAGGTGAAATGTACATTTTTGAGTTGAGTCTGTGGTTAGAAACCATAGTTATTCAGCCAGATTGCAAGGCCTAAGCTCAGTGAAGTTACTTCAGTGAAGGACAGAGATAAAGGGGGAAGCCTAGCAATTCAAACACTGTGCATCTTCAAGTCAGGAGAGCGGGCTGCCATCTCGAGGTTCCAGTAGCTCCGAAATCACCTGCGCAGGGCATGGAAGACAAGGACTCGTCTGTCATGGCTCAGCTGCCTGCCTGCCAGGCCGGAGCTCTGTGGAGAGCTGATCCCAGAAGCTCTATTTGTTTGGGCCTCCTGAGTCAGGAGGAATTTTCTTTTTCTTCAAGATTGCTCTTTTCATTTCTTTCTTTTCCTTTACAATGTAAATAGAAACTATGTTATAATACACAGACTGCAAGGATCTTTCTTTTGCTGCCCAGGGTCCGCAGGGCATAGGGGAGGAGAGGGAAAAGGATGATTGCGCTCAGCAAGCTGCCCAGGCGTGCAGTGTTGCAGGGAAAATGGCCAGAAGCCCCTTGGCCTTTGGTGGTTCTGCTGAAGCCTTTGTGCTGGTGACAGAGCGGGTGGGCAGGGGCCGGGGCTGCGGGGATCCCTGTGAGAGCAGTGCCTGGGGATGGCCACAAGCCCTGTGCCGGGCAGAAAGCGCATCCGTGTCCTCCTGCCCGTGTGCTGCTGGCTGCCTTGCTGAGGGCTCCCAGGAGCCTCTGGTAGGGGCTGCTCTGGAGCTGCCGTGGGGCTGCGGCGCTGCTGCCGGGCAGCTTGGCAGGGCTGGGGCACTGGCAAGCCCTGAGCAATGGGCTGTCAGAGGCCACAAGCAGCCCCCCAGCAGCCGCCTTGATCCTTCCACAGTTGACTTGCAAGAGGGACCCTGGGCACTCTGGAACTAACAGCATCAGTGTTGCTGGAAATCCAAATGCAGGGAAATCTCAGACCTTTGGTCTTGTCAGCAAAGCTTTGAATTAAACACAGGATTTGAAGGGAGACCTTGGAAAGGGCTTCCAAAGCTAGGTGCTAGAAGCGAGAATGTGGATTTCTAGTTTATTATAGCAGAGACACGGGGAGGAAAGTTGAAGTGGAGGAAAGTTTAGAGTTTCAGAGTTCAAGATCTAGAAAAAATCAAAGTAGTAACAATGGTAAACAAGAAGTTTAGGATGCAGTGCTGTAGGTTTGTGTGTCATAGCATGATTGGCTAAGGAGGCTTACACTGTGGCAGGATGTGGGAACCCAGGAAATTCCTCTGGCTGCCCTGCAAGACTTGAGACCCTGTCAGAGGGCTCAGAGGCTTTGGCACAGAGCCCGAGACCACTGTGCCTTTGATTTAGCCCTTGGAAAAAACAATTACCAACCTTGTAGGAAGAATGACAAGCCACAAAGGTTTAAGCAGAATGACAGTGAATTTATCACCGAGTGGAAAAATAGATTTTGGGGCGTTTTAGAATGGGACTTCAGGGGGGAAGATTAGGAATCTGGGCATGTCCAGCCTTTCTCCTTCTCCTTCATGGCCACCATCTGCTGCTGTGATGTTGGAACTTTTAGGCTGGTTTAGAGTAGAAGCTCACTGTCTAACGTAGATGATATGTATGGGAAAGTAATGGCAAATATTGTACAGGTAGTTGTTTTTAGTATAAAAAGATAACACCGCCCCACGGGAGGCAGAGTGCCTTAGACTGTCTGGCTGTGCGGACCTCGAAAGACAGGAGAAAGAATTTTATAGATAAGATAAAATGAACAGCCTGGAGACCAAGAAATGAAGAGCTCTGACTCCTTCTTCAACCACCGGACTGGGAAAAGAGACTTTCTAACATATCTCGGGGTCACTCTGACCAGCTAGAGACCCCGAGAGCATGACTCCATAAGACGAGATATTAGAGATTGGGTCCAAAACACAAATATCCATGTTGGCCGTGTCTTCTTGGCCAAGAAATCCTTCAATGCTCTTGTAACTACAAGTCTTGCGGCCCTGTGAGCCATGCGGTGGAGATGTGAGCCAAACTCACCCTTCCTGTCTGTGGAGAAGTGAAGAAAAAGCAATGGCATCATGTAAAAAAATCGCAGGTCTGCTCTCTAGCTCGTTCCAAACTCCCTCAAATCCCCCAAAGTGGCATTTAGCTACAAAGAGATGACAAGGACTCTTAGTGCTGGCTCTTTGACTCCACAGCAGCTGCTTTAGAATCTTTCACTTAACCCTGTGTAGTCATGTGCCAGAAATGGATCATTTGAAGAAACTTTCCAAGTGACTTGCATGGAGGTTTGTTTGAAGGGTATTTGAGGAGAAAGGCTCCCAGCAGAGGCCTGGGCTTTGGCCTAGCTGTGTCCCCTGCTGATTGTGAAGTGTGCCATCAGCTGAAGGGCTTTCTGGGCTAAAAATATCATCAAGTCACTTGGACTTGCTCTTTTAGGCCTCTAAGAGCTGGACCCAATTTCGGGCACATTTGGAGACTTCATCTGTGGGTGGATGGACCACCTAGGATTTTCCCAATTGCTGGGAATGGTTCTCCGGGTCCCTGGTGTAAAACGGGGCTCCCCAGCAACTGCGCATCTGCAAGATGATAAACAATTGTCTTGGTTTGAAGAGAGAGGTGCCTGCTAAGGAAGGCAGAAGCCTTCTCTGAAATGGAAAATGTAAATGTCCTCCCTTCAAATGATTCTCATTTAGTAATTCAAATGCTCTCAGGGAAAGATATGGGGATAGGACTGTGCCCGCAGAGCCGGGCAGCGTTTGCTGGTGGTCTGAGCCCTTCCCAAAGATCCTGTGCGGGCTGTCTTAGACACCTGGGGGGGCCAGGCATTCCTTCCAGCCTGGGCCACTTTGGCTGGGCTCGGGGCGGCCCCAGGGCAGAAGGCAGTGTGTGCAAGGGCCCTGGGTGGCACGCTGCAGCACGGTCTCGGTGCCATGGAACGGAACCCGGTGACCAAGGGCCCTTTGTGACACGTGGGAAATAGAAGCTTGCCCAGCTGCTGGGAACGCACAACAGGGCAGAACGGGACAGAGCGGTGCCGTGAGGAGCCCCCGCACAGCACACTCGGTCCTGTCTGACCCGGAGCCTTTCCAAGGCGTTATTCCTGCAGCTGAGCTCGAGGCCAGACCACAGGACTTGGTGACCTGTGGCCTTCCCAAGGCTTCTCTTCTGCAGGTGCCCTCACAACTCCAGTCATTTTCATGGAGCAGAGACCCCTGAAAGCGCCCAAGGTGGCCTGGGGGGAAGAGGAGGAAGAAAGCCCTGGAGCTGCCCGTGCACATGAAACCAAAGCGGTGGTGCTGTCTGAGCTGCCGCAGGAGGGTGAGTGGCAGAGCTGGGCCACAGGGTTGGTGCCTGCAGCCAACTTGGCACCATTCCATCTCATCCCATTTTATCCCATCCCAGTTTCTCCCATCCCATACCCACGGACAGGACGGAAGAGGGGCCGGGCAGACACCCCGCAGGGGCCATGCTCCATCCCCTGGGGCGTCCCAGGGCTGTCCCTGCCTGGGGAGCGCAGGGCTGGGCCGTGTTCTCCGGCCTCTCCCGCAGCCCCTCAGCTCTGGCTGCGCTCGCTCTTTTCCAGGTGCAGCCCTGCAGCGCACACAGGAGCAGGACCCCGCCCGTGGCCTCTTCCGCAGCACAGCCCAGGTACCTGCAGCCATCCCCACCTGGGCTGGGCCTGCTGGCACCGCGCTTGGAGCATTCCCTGCAATATCCCTGGCTTCTTGCTCTTCTCCTACAGCTGCTTTGCAAATTCATCAAGAAAATTCGGGCAGAAGAGGCCAGCACCATGGGTACTGGGCTCAGAGCATATTCGCACATCTTCAAAACCAAGACCAGTGCTGCCCTGCTGGATATGCTCGTAGAGGAGGGCTTCTCCAGTCCAAAGCAAGTAAGCAGCCTGTTGCCAGGGTTTCATGCTCCCAGGGAATTGCTTGGTCTCCCAAGCCACGCCTGCTGGTCACTGGAACTCTTTGAGGCCATGGCAGTGTGGTGGGAAGGGAGGCACTTCTGTGGGGAAGCTGGTGACATTGCTCCCTCTGGCAGCTTTCCATGTCTCCCCGTGCCTTCTCCAGGTTCCTGCCCTGGTCAGGTACATCCACCAGTGGCTCCTGGCCAATCAGTTTGCTGAGCACAGGCTGAACAGGACCCTGCTGGATCTCACCGAAGCACAGCCTGCTGACGTAGTCATGACGCTCCTGCGTGTGGCCCCATCCTGTGACAGGTATGGGGCCAAAATGCCCAGAGGGCTCAGGGCTCGCCAGTCCATCAGCCTGTAAAGCCTGGCCCAGGTGTGTGACCAACAGAGAGTTCCAGGGCCTTCTGGCTGCTCCCTTGGCCAGCCCCGGCACGTCAGCCCCCGAGCCTGCTGCCGTGCTCCCTCGCTGCCCCTCAGGGGCCTGTCCCCAGTGGCCTGGGCTGCCTGGGTGCTGCTGGCGAGTGGCAATGGGCACAGGCAGAGCTGGCAGCCAGCTCAGGTCCCCACTGCTGCCCAGGCCACGGTGCTGTGTATGAGACAGAGCTCTAACCCCACAGAGCTGCTTTGACCATGTGGAAGAGCATCATGTGCTCACCCAGGACTGCAGAGCCAGCGCTGCTGATACTCCTGGATGTGCTGGGCAGCTGGCCAGAGCACAGCATGTGCACCTCGGATGGGGACAAAACGGGTGTCTTTGTCCTGGCTGTGAGTTTCTGTAACTGGCCTTTGCTGGCCCCAAGGCTGCCTCTCCAGCAGCTCTCCGTCCTCCTTCCCCCACTGCATCTCCCTGCCTTAGGCACCGGGTGGAAACCCGGCCCAGGGGCAGCTTCAGGCCCACCAGGCCCCGTGCTCCCCCTGCGTCTGTCTGAGCCTCTCCCTGCCCTGCTCGGGCCCTGCCACACCGACACCTCGGCACTGAGCCCTGTCTCGGGGGGCTTTGTCTTTTGCAGGCAACCGTGGTTATGTGGAAGATCCTCCAGATGCCCTGCGTCCCACATATGGTGACGGTGTATTTGCCCCGCCTCTTTCTACATCTGCTCTCCCAAGTGTTTTCCAGCACTCTGGATACGCCAGAGGAGGTCGATGCATTCTGGAAGGGATGCCAGGAGGAATACGGCCTTGCCACCAGCCCCAACAGGTGCTCCATCCCAATCCTCCTTTCTCTGCTACGTCCCCGGGCAGGAGCCAGTGTTCCCAGCGTGACCTGGGCTTTGCTGTGCACGCAGGTTTGCAGTGTGCACCCTGAAGTCCCTGCTCTGCCGAATGCAGCATGAGGATGTGGTGGTGGCAATGGAAGGCAATTGTGGCTGGGACACGCTGCTGTGCGCTGACACCCACCACTATGCCGTGGCTCTGCTGGCCAGGTGAGACCCCCTTATCCCCACTGCTGCCTCTGACATTTGTGCTCTGTGTCCAGGGAGCTCCACACAGTCCCCGAGGTCGTGGCCCAGAAGGCCTTGTCACCGAGGGATGGCCAAGCAGACTGGGAAAGGCTGGGAGAGGAGGGCGCCCACCAGGAGCTGCCTCCCAAATAGCCCAGGGCCCCTTGCAGGATGCTGGGGAAAGACCAGACCTCTGTGTGTCAGTCCTGGCAAAGGTTTGTCCCCCTGGCCCACAGTCTTGGTTCCTTTTCCTCCTGCCAGGGAGATGTGCTGTGTCTCCATCCCCTTGTGTTCCCGGATCGCTCGCTACCTGCTCCGGCTGCTCAGCACACAGGAGCCACGCTGGGAGCTGCCCGCCATGGCGTTCCTTGCAGAGGTGAGCCTGACAGCCAGCGCTGCCTGGCTGAGCTGCCTCCCAGCTCTCTGCCCTCTCGGAGCCGCAGCTGCCTGGCACGGGGCCCGCGCCCTGTGCTGCTGCCTGGGCCCGGCCCCGTGCGTCTCCGGGCTCCTGCCGGCCGGGTCCCTGTCACTGCCCTGTACCTTTCAGGTCCTCGAGTTCCTGGACTTGAGTGATCGTGGTGCTAACAGAGTCCTGCAAATTTTGTCAAGGCAGCTGCAGAGCGAGTGCAGGGAGAGGCGTCGCCTGGCGCTCAGGGCCCTTCTTGAGCTCATTGAGGAGCCCTCAATGGTGAGAAGGGGGCAGTGGCTGAGGCTGAGCTGGGGAATGTGGTCGCTTGGGCTTGGCTGGGCTTTGGGTGCTGGGGCAGCTGCTCCCACCCCTCCTGCCTCCCAGTTCAGCTGCCCCAGGGCTCCAGGACAGGCCTTTGGCCTCTGGGCCCTGCGGCAGCAGGATGGCGTTTCTCAAACTTGTGTTCCGCACAGACCAAAAAAATGTGGAGCCTGACTGAAAGTCTTGTGGACTTCCTGTGGGATGCAGATGGAGAGATAGTTTTCATGACAGTCATGCTACTCAGCTTTATCATCTTGGACAAAGACATGCTGATGCCCGGCCCCATCACACTGCAGCTGCTTGAGGCGCTCCTGCCACTCTTTGACCACGTAAGGCTCACTGCTCCCAGCCACGGCCACTGGGTGCCGCCCGGACACTTTGTGCCCTGTGGATTTGCAGGCCTGCGCCAAGCTGAGCCCCATGCAGCCGCAATGCTGAGGTCTTTGTTTCTTCCTTCCATACAGAACAATTGGCAGGTGCAGCTGCTCTCCATACTGCTCTTCCGAACACTGGTGACTCTTCCAGAAGGGGAAAAGGAAAAAAAGGCCCTGAAGACACCCCTGCACCAGAGCCTGCTGCCCCTCTTCTTTCACTGCCACGATGAGAAGCGGCTTGTGGCACAGGTGAGGGCTCGTGGGCTGCTGCTGTCCCCCTGGCAGGGGGCTCGTCTGCCTCCTGCCCTGGTACCTGCCGGGCTGCAGCCTCCTCCAGGCCTTGGCACAGGGGACGCGGGCCTTGCACCCTGGGCTGTGGGGCCATCTCTCCATCTCTGCGTTTCTGCTCTTCTCCAGGCTTCTCAGGAAACTCTGCTTTGTGTGGCCAAGTTCCTGAAGAGGAGGAATCTTGAGAGACTGGTGAAGAGGCAGAATCTGTGGAAGTTCAGCGAGTGCCTGGTAAGGAGGGCCTGCAAGGCCCAGCCTCAGCCCGGAGAAGCCCCCTGAGCGCGGTGCTCAGTGTGTGGGGCTGGCAGCTGTGCCCCTGCCCGGTGCTGCACCCAGAAGCCGTGAAGGCTCTGCTCCAGGCTCCCTTGGGCCTGAACCGGGGGCCGATGGAGCCCCGGCCCGGCGGGGCTGCGGGGCTGCGGGCCGGCACCGCGGCTCCCCGGCAGCAGCAGGCGGCCCTCTGCCTCTCCCCTCGGGAGCCCGGCGCCAGCGGCTGCTGGCCGCGCCTCAGGGCTGTGCGGGCAGGGGAGGCCAGGGCGGGGCGCAGGCAGCGCCTGGCCCAGGGGCTGAGCCCGCGCCAACCCTTCCCTCCTGCCGCTCTCTGCAGCTGGCAGAGGACAGGAGCCGAGCGGCCGAGCACCTGCGCCGGGTCCTGCCCTACCTGCAGAGCCCACAGGAGCCCTTGCGAGCGGCGGCCGTCAGGTTCGCGGGTGAGTCCCGAGCCCGGGCTCCCTCCCCGGCCCGGCCGGCGCAGCTCGGCCCCGGCCCCGCCTGCTGCCCCGGCAGTGCCAGCGGGGCCTGGCGCCGTGAAGCCCCGCCTGGCCCGGGCATTGCTGCTGCCGCCCTCTGGCAGCCGTGCCCTGGGGCGGCAGCGTGCGGCAAGGGCCCGGGCTGAGCCCTGCCGGGCCAGCAGCCCGTGTGGCCACAGTGCCGGCAGCGCCGCTGGCAGGAAGCTGTGCCGCTGGGGCCGTGACAGGCTCTGTGTTGACAGGCATGGCCGCGCGGCACCTGAGGGGGAAGAAGGAAGAACTCTGGCTCATCTGCCACGGTGAGTGAGGGCAGCGGGCTGGCAGCGGGAGCTGCCGGGGGAGCTGCAAGACCTGGCCCGGCTGCAGAGGGCTCTGCTCCCTGTGCGGATGAGGGGCGGCGTGGGGAGAGCACACAGAGATTTCAGGGCCACCTGGGCGATTCCTGGCCAGCAGCTTTGGGCTGGTCCCGTTGGTCCCTGCTCCCTCCTGGCCATGGCTAGAGCCGGCTGCGATGGCCCTGGCAGGGGGCTCTCCTCGGCTCCCCGCAGATCCGCCATCTGACCATGGCTCTGTTCCCTTCTCTTTCAGCCCTGGAACACCTGACAGAGGACATCAGCAGTGCCGTGTCAGATCTGGCACTTGAAACATTGTATGTCCTCCAGGCACTGCAGAGTGAGCGATATTCCGTCTTCCAGAGGCTGCAAGATCAGCTCCGCAGGGCATGGAGGACACGGCCTCGTCTGTTGGGGCTCGGCTGGCTGCGCTGCTGGAGCTCTGCAGAGAGCTGATCCCAGAGGCTCTGTCTGCTGAGACCACCTGAGCCAGCGGGAATTTTCCATTTCTGAAAGATTGTTCTGTTTCTTTTCTTCTATTTGTTTTTTCTTTAGTGTATAAATATAGAGTATGTTATAATACACAGACTCCCAGGAGCTTTCTTTTGCTGCCCAGGGTCTGCAGGGCATTGGGGAAGAGGGGGAGAAGGGTGCCATGGCTCAGCAAGCTGCCCAGGCGTGCAGTGTTGCAGGGAAAATGGCCAGAAGCCCCTTGGCCTGTGGTGGTTCTGCTGAAGCCTTTGTGCTGGTGACAGAGCGGGTGGGCAGGGGCCGGGGCTGCGGGGATCCCTGTGAGAGCAGTGCCTGGAGATGGCCACAAGCCCTGTGCCGGGCAGAAAGCGCATCCGTGTCCTCCTGCCCGTGTGCTGCTGGCTGCATTGCTGAGGGCTCCCAGGTGCCTCTGGATAGGGCTGCTCTGGAGCTGCTGTGGGGCTGCGGCGCTGCTGCCGGGCAGCTTGGCGGGGCTGGGGCAGCCCCTGAGGGGCTGGGGCGCTGGCAAGCCCTAAGCAATGGGCTGTCAGAGGCCACAAGCAGCCCCCTGCCAGCCGTCTTGTTCCTACCAGAGTTGACTTGCAAGAGGGATCCCGGGCACTCTGGAACTAACAGCATCAGTGTTGTTGGAAATCCAAACGCAGGGAAATCTCAGACCTTTGGTCTTGTCAGCAAAGCTTTGAATTAAACACAGGATTTGAAGGGAGACCTTGGAAAGGGCTTCCAAAGCTAGGTGCTAGAAGCGAGAATGTGGATTTCTAGTTTATCATAGCAGAGACACGGGGAGGAAGGTTGAAGTGGAGGAAAGTTTAGAGTTTTAGTGCTGAAGATCTATAAAAAATCAAAGTAGTAACAATGGTAAACAAGAAGCTTAGGATGCAGTGCTTTGAGTTTGTGTGTCATAATTGGCTAAGGAAGCTTACACTGTAGCATGAGTCCCTAAGACGAAATATTGAAGGTTTGGTGGCAAAACATAAAGATTATTGTTGGCAGTGTCTTCTTGGCCAAGAAATCCTTCAAAGCTCTTGTAACTACAAGTCTTGCGGGCCTTGTGAGCCATGCAGTGCAGATGTGAGCCAAACTCACCTTTCCTGTCTATGTAGAAGAGAAGAAAAAGCAATGGCATCATCTAAAAAACTCGGAGGTCTGCTCTCTAGCTCGTTCCAAACTCCCTCAAATCCCCCAAAGTGGCATTTAGCTACAAAGAGATGACAAGGACTCTTAGTGCTGGCTCTTTGACTCCACAGCAGCTGCTTTAGAATCTTTCACTTAACCCTGTGTAGTCATGTGCCAGAAATGGATCATTTGAAGAAACTTTCCAAGTGACTTGCATGGAGGTTTGTTTGAAGGGTATTTGAGGAGAAAGGCTCCCAGCAGAGGCCTGGGCTTTGGCCTAGCTGTGTCCCCTGCTGATTGTGAAGTGTGCCATCAGCTGCAGGGCTTTCTGGGCTAAAAATATCATCAAGTCACTTGGACTTGCTCTTTTAGGCCTCTAAGAGCTGGACCCAATTTCGGGCACATTTGGAGACCTCATCTGTGGGTGGATGGACCACCTAGGATTTTCCCAATTGCTGGGAATGGTTCTCCGGGTCCCTGGTGTAAAACGGGGCTCCCCAGCAACTGCGCATCTGCAAGATGATAAACAATTGTCTTGGTTTGAAGAGAGAGGTGCCTGCTAAGGAAGGCAGAAGCCTTCTCTGAAATGGAAAATGTAAATGTCCTCCCTTCAAATGATTCTCATTTAGTAATTCAAATGCTCTCAGGGAAAGATATGGGGATAGGACTGTGCCCGCAGAGCCGGGCAGCGTTTGCTGGTGGTCTGAGCCCTTCCCAAAGATCCTGTGCGGGCTGTCTTAGACACCTGGGGGGGCCAGGCATTCCTTCCAGCCTGGGCCACTTTGGCTGGGCTCGGGGCGGCCCCAGGGCAGAAGGCAGTGTGTGCAAGGGCCCTGGGTAGCACGCTGCAGCACGGTCCGGCACTGGGACGGGTTCCCCATTGATGTAGCACAGCGGAGCCCGGGCTGGCTCTTGGGAAAACTGCGGCGCTGCGCCAGGAGTGGGGAACGGCCAAGGCGTGGGTCCTGCCTGCGGCTGACCCTGCTGAGCCACTGCTCAGTGGTTCAGGATCTACTAACTGCAGCACGGAGCAGCCAAAAAGAAGGAGGAGGCTCCTCAGTTGTGAGGTTCCACAGGCAAAGGTTTATCCCAAGGGAAGGATTCAGCAGCATAGATCCACCAGCACTTCTGTGCATGAGATTTTATCGGGGTACAACTCAGGGGGGCGGATACAAAGGATTGAGCAAAAAGGAATCTGCAGGGGAGGAGCGAGGGGATTCCATCAGTTGCTTGGCACTAATTAGGACAGATGAGAGGAAAGGGTAGGTCACATGGGCCAGAGGGGCTTCCAGCAATAGGGAATTCCAAAGGGGTGGTGCAGTCAGGGATTGGTCCAAGGCAAAAGTGACAGGGAAGGTTCAGGAATAAAGAGCTGGATTATCTTGAGAGGCAGGGAAGGAGCTGGAACAAAGAGCGGGGAATGGCATGAGGGACAGCTTTGAGGGAGGGAAAAACCTAGGGGTAAACCAACTTGGGGAAAATACGGGGTACATGAAAAGAAACCATTCTACCATAACTGATAAATAAACACGAACCGGAACACCCCAGGGAAATGGGCACAGCATCAATCCCGTCTGACTTTGAGAAGCGTTTGAACAACTTGGAGCAGTCACGCAAGCTTTTAGACACTACATCAAAAGTAGAAAGTGTACGATAGTCAAGAGCGGGAAAAAGAGCTCCCTGCAGCCATGGTGGCAGCTCTGGATCGGCACCAGGGAGAGGACTGATGTAGGCGTGGTTGAAGCAGAGGCAGGGGCGAAAATAGCAGAAGCAGAGGAGGTTCAAAGCAGCCACAGACCAAGCTGCGGCCAAATCAATGTGCATCTTGTAAGAAATCAGGACACTGGAAATAGGGCCAGTGCCCATAGTTAGGAGACAAAGTACACTAAACTCTTGCAGCCACTCTAGATGATAAGAAATGACCGAGACTGGCAGTTCTTACCCTGGCAGGCCACTGTTTAAAATACAGCTAAAGAATGATGAAGAAGTTGAAATTTTAAGAAATAGCGGAAACACATTTTCACTCTTGAATCAAGCACTGATACCCAAAAGTGAAAACTATTTTCAAGCACTAGGAGCAACTATAGAGCATCCATAAAATGCATTCTTCCTGAAACCACTTTGATGTAAAATCAAGAAGAAAATGGGAATACATCAGTTTCTTTATTTACCAAACTCACCCAAATCTGTCCTATGCAGGGATTTGCTTGAAAATTTGGAAGCAACAGTTCCATTTAGAAAAAGAAAACTTCAATGGAAGGTACCTGAACACAAATGTGTGGTTTTAGCAGTAGGACTGACAATTGACACCAGACCAACCAACAAGAAGAACTAGTTAGAGGAAGTATTGAATCAGGTATACCCAAGAGTATGGGATACTGATAGCCCAGGAAAATCAAAACGAGCAGACCCTATGAAAATTGAGCTACAGACAAGAGTTAGGGCAGTCAGAAAGCAATACCCTTGAAGATTAGAAGCTAGGAAATAAGTCGAACCCAAATAAGTTCGGATCCCCGAACACTCCCAGGACTCCAAAATGATCCCCCACATCTCTGTACAGCCCTCCGGAAGCTCTCCAAACCCTGCAGGACATCCCAGTGCCATCCCAATTTTCCTCAAAGCCCACTCTGGATGACCCTGAAGCAGAATCAAGACCCTCTATATTCCTCTAGAACGCCCAGCCAAGCCACTGTGGGCTCAGTTTCCCCGAGCTCAGGAGACCTGGGTGCTGCCAGTCTCTTTCCCCACTCTGAGGGCTTTTCCTCACTCCAGGACGCCCATCCCCTCCATTGTCACTCACTCCGTTGTGCCACCAGTGACAGCCCCTACTGACAGCCACGAGCAGGAACAGGGGGGTCCTGCCAATATTCACAGCCACTACTGGGGCCAGAGGGGACACACCTTCGACCCTGGGAGTCCTGAACATCCCGGCGACCCTGCGTGACTCCACCTGTGACCCAGGGTGAGCCAGATGTCACCTCCAGGTCCACCTAAGGTGTGAGTGCCTTGAACGCGTAGTGCCCGTCCTGTCCCAGCAGGTTGGTGGCCATGCACTGGTAGGTGCCTGAATGTCTCACATCGATGTCCCCAAGCTCCAGGAGGGGACCCCGAGCCACCTCGTGCCCCTTGTGCAGCCAGGTGACAAGTGCTGAGCCCACCTGCACTGAGCAGCGCAGGGTCACGGCATCACCTGCATGCACCTGGTGTGCCAGCGGACCAGGGGCGATGGTGGCATTGGCCACGGGCACTGTGGGGACAGAGACAGGGCTGAGGGCACTGGGCAAGGTGGAATAGCGGTGCTGTGGGTGGAGTCACCCCCAGCCCGAGGGTCCTGCTCACCCAGGATGGTGACATTCAGGAGGACACTCAGCCACACTGTCCTGGCATTGGTACTGACCACTGTCATTGTCCCCAACATGGCGCAGCTCCAGGTGGGGGCCGGTGCCTGGCAGTGCCCCTGAGCCCTCCCGGTGCCAGGAGGACAGAGGACCTGTCCCAGCAGCCACCGCACAGCTCAGCACCAGGCGGTCCTTGAGTGCCACCTGTGCCCCTGGGGGACTGCGCCCACTGGGGGACCCCTGAGTGTGGGACCTCTGCAGGAGGGGGGGACAGCAGGGGACAGTGAGGGACCTGGGGGTCTGTCAGGGAGGGGCAGGGGAACCCCAGTGAGGGCAAGGGGGTGCAGAGATGAGGGGTATGGAAAGGAACTCTGAAGAAGGATGCGGGTTCAGGGAGAGGACACTTGGAGAAGAAGAGGGGGGACCTCAGGAAGGGGTTGGTTTGGGGCACTGTGGGGGTGTTGCTATAGAGCACAACAGAGCAAAAAACACCACAACTCCATCAGAAGGGTGTAAAAGAGAGATTTATTATAGTTTTTTTAATAGTTTTTCAAGATATTTACATTTACTTAAAAGACACATTCAGTGCCCATTGGTCGTAAGAGAGAAACAAAGTT
Source organism: Melozone crissalis (assembly GCF_028551555.1). Taxonomy (NCBI): domain Eukaryota; kingdom Metazoa; phylum Chordata; class Aves; order Passeriformes; family Passerellidae; genus Melozone; species Melozone crissalis. The sequence continues at coordinate 1,867,929 of NW_026535850.1, read as the reverse complement.
CTCAGTAGGTGTACAAGGAGCCACGTCATTCTGTGAGCCAGCTAGAGTCCGTATCTTTTAGCTTTCTCTCCTTCATCATGTCTCCGAGGTGACAGCCTCGGCGTCTTCCTCGGGAGAGATACGAGGCTTTCCTTATCTTTAGGAAGCCTTTACTGACGCACAAGAACAGCACAAAATGCCTTTCCTACAATTCCCCCTTTTTGTATTTGACCCAGAAACACAACTGCTAAGGACTTTTGCAGGGTCCTTGCAATAATCCAAGCAGACAGAGGATCCATTCTTCATTCACTTACAGATAACCAACTTCTTCCAACTCCACAACACACACCCTCACAATCCTAACATTCATATACAAACAAGGTCCATAAAAACAGATCTTCAAATACCGTTACAGACCTCACAATTTTCAGATGACACATTTGTAGCAGAATGACACCTTCACCTCTAATCAAATAACTTTCTCCCACACAGAATCAGAGACCAAGTCATCTGCCTAGTCACCACTTAGAACCAAGTAGCATCCACTTAACTTTACAATTGGTTGCTGCTCTCATAACCAACCTAATTGCTCGAAGTCTGGACTTCAGCAACTAATTCAACCCTTATGCAAAGGCAACATTTCTCCCTGAGGTACATCAAATTCCCCTATTTTTGGAACTGTGTGTGCCCTGCAAAAGGAAATGGTACAAGACACATTTCTCAGTACTACCAACCTCTCTATAGGAGAATTCAAAGAAAAGAAGCAAAAGTAACATCCATTACCTTAAATTTTTGATTTTCAGCGTAAGCCTGTAACTCCCTTTACTCTGTCTTGAATTACCATCTTTACCATACATTCCTTGAGGGTCCATGCTTCCATCCACCTAATAATCAACGCAATTACCTACTCATTTTGCTTCTGCTGTAGAACTACTTATCCTGTCCTTTTCTTTGGGTTCCAAATAAGGTTTAACGAAATGGACAGAGACACAACGATGTCCATTTTCTGTTAAAATGCATGCATATCCTCTTCCCCATGTTACTAATTCCACTGGGCCAGTCCACCTTTCTGTGATTAAGTCTTTTACCCATACCTTAATACCTTTCTTAAAGCTTGGCTGTTTTGAATTCAAAGACAGAAAATGATAGAATATAGGAGACACATGTAAGTCAGGTAAAGGACGCAAAAAGTTTAAGACATAAATGGCTTTGTCTAATCTCACTTGAGGCAATTCCCTTTGCATTCCCCATTTTTGTTTTTGTACCTAGCACTTCAACACACCATGATCACGTCCAATAATTGCTTGGCCTGTTGAGGCATAAGGAATACCAGTGGAATGATCAACACCCCAGGCACAAAAAACCACCTGGAATTTCTTTGAAACATATGCCGGGCCGTTATCCATCTTTACATGTGATGGAACAACTAAGATGGAAAAGGTGTGGCAAAAATGATAAATAACATCCCGAGATGTTTCACCTGCCAACGCTGAGGCAACCATGGCATGAGAAAAGGTGTCAATTGTAACATGAACATACTTTGACAGCCAAATTCAGGCATTTTTGTAACATCTGTTTGCCATTCTTGCAAAGGGAGTAAGCCTCTAGGATTAGTACCGTAATATTGTGAAACATGAGATGTATGACGATGAGGGCAAGAAGAAATAATTGACTTTGCTTCACTATGTGATAATTTAAATTGCTGCTGTAGTGTCTGAGCACCGTGATGAAAATTTGGTGAGATAGAACAGCTTGCTATAACACATTAGGCACCATTTTTACTGCTGAGGCAGCCACAAGGGAATCCACATAGGCGTTACCTTCAACAAAGAATCCAGGTAGCGATGTATGGCTACAAATATGCATAATGAAATAAGAATGCTTTTAATTATGAATAACAGTCCACAATTTCAACAACATAACAAATAATGGTTTCTCCTTTACATTATAAAACACAGCTTGATCCAACTGTATTACTAAATTAGCATCATGAACAGAATCAGTAACTATATTTACGGAACTAGGAAATAAGGTAAAGGCTAAGAGTATGGCACAAAGTTCAATTAATTGAGGAGTCTCTTGTTGAACCATTACTTCATATTCCTAGTGGTCATCTTTCTTCCAGGCTACAGCAGCTTTTCCAGTTCTTCCTGATCCATCTGTAAAAACTGGCACAGCTAAAAACTGTCACAGCTTCCCCTGGCACAGAAGAGCAAAGTTGTTTCCCCTGAAAAGGAATCCTCTTAGTGAAATTCAAAATAGGATGAGAAGGTGTGCTGGTTTGATGGGGAAATGGAAATTCTGGGATGCTGTAGTCAAACCAATGTGTGCTCAGATTTTAATATTGGCACCTGATGTAGCCAGTGAGGTTTGGACACACCTCTGAGAACACACAGGAATTAAAAACCAGAGCTGCGCCCCTGGGAAGCTCTCTTGAGACTTCGAGGGAAAGAAGTCAGATCTCCCTCCACCGTCCAGCTGCTGCTGCTGGGTGGGGGAGAGGCAGCCATGTGGTAGGCCTGGGCCTGGACAGAGATGGGGGGGAGAGGAGGCCCTTGAAGATAGAAGGGTGGAGGAGCACCAAGAGACATCGGGCAGCCTCCCCTCCCCCCATCCCCAGGAGAGAGAGAGAGGGAGAGCCGGCATCTGAATTTGATAGCGGCCGGCCCGGAACGAGAAGAGGGGGGAGCGTGGGGAGAAGGTGCCCGGCCAGAGCAGCGTGGGAGTTCCGGAGCTCTAAGACAAGCAGAGACTGAAATTTTTAACCCTTTTCTTGCATGATTGAGACCTTGCAAATGCTGATCCTCCTGAAGCTGAATGAGAAGAGAGCTAAGCGATGAGATAAGAAGGGATTAGCCACGAAGAAAGTAGAGAAGACTCTTGAATGAGGGGAGAGATGATAGAGTAGCCTTTTGGCTGGACTTTTTTTGTGTAGCCATAGACTGAACCATTTTTTTTCCTGTGACATAGAGACTGCATTTAGGGGGAGGCAGTGCCTCAGAACCAGGAGGGTTCAGTGTGGGTACCCCTCAGCCCCAGGGGGTGGAAAAACTAGAGGGGACAGATGTCCGGAAGGAAAGACTGTGCCTTTTTTAGAGTGAAACAAGACATCCTTGAAAGACAACCCTAGAAGCAGTTCTGGTCCATGCACAGTAGTGAAAGCACTAAGCATAGAAGGAAGGTGTCACAATAGCACAGAACTTTCCGAGCAGTGCTGAGTGACATAGAAGCACACGAAGTTTCAACGTGTTTCCAGGAGAAGCCTATAGTGCAAGAAGGACTCCTCTCCTCTTCATGAACTGAGGATTGAGTATTCTAAAGAGTGGTGCCAGACTGAGAGTTAGTGATTTAGGAGAATGTATTGCATTGAGAAATTTGGTGGAGGGGAGGAGAAAATTGCTTTTGTAAGGTTTTCATTTTCCTTGTATTTTTTTTTTCTTCTTTTCTTGTAGTTTAGTTAATAAAGTTTTCTTTATTTCTAAGCAAGAGCCTGCTTTGCTTATTCCTAGTCACATCACACAGCAGACACCAGAGAGAAGGTATTCTCATAGAGGCACTAGCATTGTGTCAGAGTCCAACCATGACAGAAAGTAAATGATATACTATTTGACCTGTAAAGGAAGATAAAGCAGATTGTAGCTCATGATTGTTTTGAAAACACCACTCAAAATACCATTGTTGTACTGGTATGACAATAGTTACAGGACCATGGCCTAAGGTGTCATGGCAGCGTCTGCGACCTTTGATAATGATGTCTGCAAAAAGCTTGTACAGACCTGGAGCTGTTTTTCAGGACCTGAAAGATAAAAATATCCAGTCCAAAAGACATGCAATTTTTCTTCCCTTTTATCATTCTATTGACACAACAATCTGCATGATATTTCATCATCTCTCAAAATAAAGAATTGCACACCAACAGAAACATCTATCCTTGTAACAAATCCAGATGTCAAGGCTAATTCAACTTCTACAGCCTTTTTTGCTGCAGTGGTCAAATGTCTCTCATCGGTAGAGGAAGTTTTCCCTGATAGTAAGTCATACAAAGGTTGTAGTTGGTGATTAGTTATCCCCAAGTATGGCCTAAGCCAACCTATTGCAACAACCAATTTCTGCACATCAGCAGAGGTTTTAATTTCAATGTCCAATTTTACAGGTTAAGGCCCAATTTGTGTATTGGTGACTATCAACCCCAAATATTTCCAAGGCATCTGTCTTTGAACTTCCTCTGGGGCGATAACCAAACCAACTAGAGTGTACACATCGTCCAGCAGTTTGAGGGCATTGGGTCTTCACATGCCCTGATTCTTCACAAGCTGAACATCTGGGTGAGGACTTTATGACTTTGCCAAAGCGGTCATTTTATGCTCAACCGAACCAACCTTTGAGCAAGCAACTACAAGATCAGACAGCAAGGGATCTCCCAGTAAAGAATCAATAATTCCCCTGCAATCATCGTTCGCATTTTCCTGTGCTAGCTGTCTGCATAAAATTTACCTCAACTTATCATCTTTTACTTGCTTCTCAAGGGCTGCAGCAACCCTCTCCAAAAACTGCAGAAAAAGTTCCTTCACCCCTTGCTGGATGGTAATATACCTTGTTTTAGGAGCTGCCATCGCCATTGTTTTAAGTAAGGCACTCATACCCAGCTGCTGGGCCTGTGCCAGAACCAGGGGGTCCCATCTTGCCTGTAAATACAGGTTAGAGAATGGTCCATTGCCCAGCAAGGCATCAACTCCCACAGCATGACGTAGATCATGCTGAGGTAACTGCATATTGTCCAATGCTATTCTTTCAACCATTTGTTTCCAGGTAGCTTGAGACACACCATACTGCACTGGCTGAAACAGAATCCTAGAAAGGTGAACAATATCATAAGGGGCGAGTACATCAGCATTTAAAACACGAATCACTTGCATCACCTGTGAAGAGTTAACACCATACTGATCTACTTTTGACTGAAAGTCCTGTACAACCCTCCATGCAAAAACCTGATGACTATCTTGTCCTGAATTAGGAACAGCTTTGAAAACAGGAAAAGCCACAAGCCCACCAGAAGCAGCAGCAGCAGCAGCCATCTCCATCCTTTTAGGTGGACCTATTTTCTCTAACAAATTCCAATCTCCCACTTCAGCTGCTTTCATTCTCACATGCTCCCAAAATTGTAAAGAGTGTCAAGGAGTCACAGCCACCTGGCAGGGAGGCAGAGCACAAGAAACAGCTGGCCTGGATCTGCTACGAGGTCTAAAAAATTCCTGCGTCTTTTTAGGTGTACTTTCAACTGGCAGTTCATTGTCAGAACTATCACTAGACAAAGAAGGACACAATGTTAAGGATTGAATTTTTCAACCAGTTCAGGAGGGAGGAGGAGGGCAGACGGTGCAACAGGGGACTGAGCAGAGGCAGATGACTCGAAGGAGGGCAGAGAAGGGGTGGATGGCTCAAGGGAAAGCAGGGGCTGGAGCAGCCGACCAAGGGGAGGGTGAGGGGGGAGCAGATGGCCCAGGGGGAGACAAAAGGGCCAATGACCCAGCCTGTTTTTCACTTCACTTCTGTAACTTCATTTTTGCTAACTGCTGTGCAGGTGTAAGATACTTTGGTTTTGTACTCAGTTCAATTAACGGCTGAGCAGGTGAACTATGCACAGGTTTAACATGGTCTTCTGGAGATAAATACCAAGAAACAGTCTTAGCCTGCCGTTTGATTCTCACAATAGCAAACCCTGGGGGAACCTCCACAACAGCTGCAGCAGCCTCCTCAGGGGGAGATACATTGACAGGCTCAGCCTCATCTTCCACCTGTTCCTCTCCTTCAGTTTCTTGCTCTAATTCCTGCTCCTCCAGTTCCTCCTCGCTATCTTATTCTGCTTTCCATTCCTTCAATGCCTCATACAACAGTCTCCAGGTAGTAGCCAAATGGACAACCGTCTTATCCCCCTTAGATATCACTTCCCATAGTCTCTTCCAAACCTCTTTCCATGCCCAGACACTGAAGGCATTGTCGGCATCAGCTTCAAAGTCCTGTGATTTACACCATATCAGTAAGCTACAAAGAGCATAATCAGAAGCTTTAACATTTTTCCTTTTCAATAAAGATTTCCATGTGGACAAAATAGTCCTTTCCTTGTTTGATAAATTATGTCCCATTATTTTTCCCAATTATTCACCTCGAATCAGATGTTTGAATTAGGTCTGGACCTCTGCAGCATCCTTGCTGCCTTCACTCAGTTTTAGGGTACCCTTCACCTTTTTTCTCTCTTTTTTCTTTCCATTTTTTACAGTCCAGTTGCAATCACGGGGGGCAGGCACCAGATGTGGCTATAGAGCGCGACACAGAGCAAAACACCACAACTCCATCAGAAGGGTGTGAAAGATTTATTAGAGCAACATGTTGCTTTTATAGTTTTTCAAGATATTTACATTTACTTGAGACACATTCAGTGCCCGTAGGTCATAAGAGAGAAACAAAGTTCTCAGTGAGTGGCCAAGGAGCTACATCATTCTGTAAGCCAGCTAGAGTCTGTATCTCTTGTCTTTCTCTCCTTCATCGTGTCTCCATGATGACAACCATTGTGTCTTCCTCAGGAGAGATAGAGGACTTTCCTTATAATCAGGAAGCCTTTGCCGGCTCACAAGAACAGCACAGAATGCGTTTCCTACACTAAACTATAAAATATTTATCACATTAAAATATATTTTCTACACTGAGATTAGGGTAAAAAGGCTGACAATTTTTAGTGTATCAAAACAGTTAAAAAGTGACTAGAAAGTGCATTATATCAGAATAATTTGCAATAACCAATATAATAGTGAAAGCCAATGACTACATAGTCCTTCATAACAGAGAAAAGGTGTACTGGAGGATTTATTTACCTTCTTCTTATCCTACTCTGATTTTATCATCAATAAATTCAATTCATATCTCTAAATCATAAGCAGTTTTACCCGTGACAGGATTTGATGAGTGATCTCTCCTAGTCCTTGTCTCAACCCAGGAAGCCTTTGCTCAATTTTCTCTCCCCATCCAGGTGTGGAGAGCAGTGAGAGAGAGGCTGTGGTGGGTGCAGGGCATCCGGCCACTGTCCATCCACAGCCAGGCAGGGAGGAGGAGGAGGGTCCAGGTCAGGTTGTTGAGCAGACTGGTGTGGGATTTGCAGTAGTGCTGGGGCTCTCTCAGTGTCTTGGGGACAGGTACAAAATTATATATTGCTGCATTTCTGGACTGGTTCCCCCACATGTCCCCTTGCAGCGGCAGTTTGCAGCCAGCCCTGCTCTGAAAACCATCAAAGGCCCTCCCAGAGCCTCTGCTTCGGCTCCCTTTGGGTTTTGTGCTTCTTGAAGAGCTGAGCAAACCACAGGCAGGCCTTTTTCCACCCACACAATTCTCACCTCTGCAGCAGCTCTAAAGCTGCCAGAATCAAAGGCAAGGGGGCAGGGGGGACCCTCAGGTGCTGGCTGCCACCTGGGCTGGCCAGAGCAGGGCTGGGCAATGGCCATCCCTGTGCAGTGGGGCTGGGCCATGGCTGGGCCCCACCCTTGGATGGCCACTGGCTTCACAGAGCAGGAGTTTGGGAGCTCCTTCCTGCCCAGGGCTCCATTCCCCAGCGGCTCTTGCCGGCTCAGATCCTGCAGGGGACGAGCAAGAATGGAGAAGTCTGGACCCCCCTGGAGCTGCCATGCACCAGGACAGGAGTCCCTTGTCCAGCATGTGTCGCCCCTGGGACAGGATCCCCCCAGGACAGGTACCCCCTGGTTGTGCCCTCCCAGGACAGAATCTGCCCTCCCCCGTGTGGCACTCAGCACAAAAGGCCTCTTCCTTCTTCTGTGCAGGAAAGAGAAATTGTTGGGGGGGCACTGTCAGACACCCACATCCCCCACAGCCTCCCCAGCCCTCCCTGCAGACCCTTCAACTCTGCTTCCCCCACGCTGGGCTTCCCTCAATCTGTTCCCTGCTCAGGTGCCCCCCAGGATCATGAAGGGATGAACTGGGGTCTTGTGAAATTGAGAGAAATTGAGAAAAATAATGGAAATGGAAATAAAGAGGGGAAAAAGCCCTTGGGGGCTGGGGGAACACAGACCCAGCCCCTGTCAGAATCTCCCTGCCATGACCCTCCCAAACCACAAGCACCCTGGGGGGACTTTGCTGAGCCCTGGGTCACCCCAAAATCTGATCCAGCCAGGGAAGGAGCTTTGACCCACGGGCTCACCAAGCCACTGCCCATTCCTGGCACCCTCATTCCCCAGGGATCCCAATCATGGGACCCTGATTCCTTCCATCCGCCCTCCCCTGGACCTCCCATCCTTGTACACCCATTCCCCAGGACCTCCCTGTCCCAGCACCCAATTCTTAAGGAACCCTCTCCTGTTCATTCCAACCCCTGAAAGGCCCCTTTCCCCAGGACCTTGATTCTCTAAGGAACCCCTATTCCCACGGGATCCCTCATTTCCCCAGCATCCCCACCTCATGACCCCAAATCCCTGGAGCCCACGTTCCCCTGGAACTCCCATCCCTGAGTCCCCCCAGCCCAGTGAATCCCCAGTGATTCCCCCTCATCAGCACCCCCATTCCCAGGGACCCCCCATTCCCCTGGACAGTCATGTCCATGTCCCCCAAAGGCCCTGAGCCCCCCAGTCCTGGGAACCCCATGTCCCACCTTGTCCCACCCAGGCTTGTCCCCATCCTGTCCCCACCCTGCTCACAGCCTGTGCCCAGCTTGTGGCCATCCTGCCCCCACCAAGGGCCACCTACGCATGGGGATGAGACCTGACCTCGCTTCTTTCCCCTTTGGCTGAAGAGCAACCACCCAGGGGACAGCCACCCCCTGCAGCGAGTGACAGCCAGTGCACATGGCGGGGGACACCGGGATGGCCGGGAAGGTGGCACTGCTCCTGTGGCGTGAGTGCCCTGGGCACGGGCCTGACACCCCAGGGATGGGGAGGGGAGGGGGCACAGGGGGGCTGTGGGGTCCCCTGATGTCCTCAATGCCAGCAGAGCCAAAGCATGGGGTCTGCTGGGGTCGTGGAGTGGTCATGGAGACAGGAGAAGGGGGACAGGAACATGGGGACAAAAAAGGCGGGACAAGGGTTTGGGGAGGCATCATGGGGCTGGTGGGGGTGACCTGTGCCAGCACAGGGTGGCCGTGGCATCCTCAGTTCAGAGGTGTCCACAGTGTCCCTATGTCCTGCCTGAGCAAGGGGTGGCTGCAGTGTCCCTGTCCACAAGGAGTCCATGTCATACAAGGACAGGTGGGGACAGCCCCCCACCCCCCCTACCCCTGTGCCTCTGTCCCCATGGTGCCACCCCCACTGAGCCATGTCCCTTCTGCCTTCCAGCCCAGACCCTTGGCCTCACTGGTGAGTCCTTGGGGATGCCATGTCCCCACCCTGCTGTCCCCAGTCCCACACTGGGCCTGGCAGGCTGGTGTCTCCTGTCACCCACAGGTGCCCAGACCACCCAGCTCCTCGTGGAGCCCCCCTGGAGGCCGGCGGTGCTGTGGGACCGGGTGACACTGACCTGTCAGGGCTCGGGGACCATTGGTGCCACCACCTGGTACAAGGATGGGAAGCACTGGGGGCAGGTGGAATGCGACCACCTCAATGTCACCGAGAGTGGCACCTACACATGTGACAGGCCTGGCAGTGGGCGCAGCCCCCCCGTGAGAGTCGTAGATGGTAAGGGGGAATCTTAAATCATCACGGTGGCCCTCGATAGGTCTGGGTGGGCTCCATTTCGTAGGTGGCCTCACACCCCCCGCATGGCGAGAGCCTGTGCCCTGCACACAGGGAAATCCCATTGCACCCCAGTGCACCTCAGTGCACCCAGATGTCCTCGGTGCCGTGGGGACCCACCTAGGACCTCTCTCAAGCCCCTCAGTGAGATGGTAGTCTCCTGTCCTACAGACGAGCTGGTGCTGCAGATGCCAGCATGGGCACTGCTGGAGGGGGACACAGTGACACTGCGCTGCCGGGGCCGGTGGAACAGCCCAGTACCCAGGATGTGATTTTACCAGGACGAGAAGGACCTGACAGAGTCCCTCAGAGGGACCGAGCTGTCCCTGCAACCCCTGCAGCGGCACCACAGCGGCCACTACCTCTGCGAGGGCTTTCTGAGGTCCTGGCCATCACGGTCAGCACCAGTGACAGTGACAGTGCATGGTGAGCACCCCCATGGCTGGAACTCCAATCTCCTCATACCCCCAAAAATACCTCCCAGCAGACTCAGAGTGACAGTCCTCACCTCCCCTCTCCTTCCCTGAGCTCTTCCCTGTGCAAGTGCTGGAGGATCCCCCCAAACCCACTCTGTGGTCCCCCCTGACTCTCAGCTGCCTCAGCACCCCCAGCCCCCTGTGGCCCCGAGCCCCCCTCCTGCACATGTTCTATTGGGACGGGCAGGTGATAGGGGGCCCACAGGGGTCCCCACAACTGCTGGTGCCCACCGTGGGGGTCTCCCACTCGTGGAATTACAGCTGCCAGGTGCACTCTGAGGGGGGGGCCGTGCAGAAGAGCAGCGCCCGGCTCCACGTCACGGTGCGCAGTGAAAGCGGGGATGGGCACTGGGAGCCCCCACAGCCTCCTTGAGCGCTCTGGTTGGGCACCTCCATGTCCCCCAGACACATTGTTGGGTCCCTCTGCCCAGTGTCCCCTCTCCCCTCTGTGGTGTGACCCCATTCCTGACATCTCCCACCACACCCATCCCCCCCCTCCCTATCCCCTAACACTGGCTGCCAGCCCCTCGCTGTGGCCTCAGCCCTGTCTGTGTCCCTGCAGTGCCTGTGGACAATGCCACCATCACACCCGGTGTCCTGGAGCTGACACCACGGGACACAGGGACACACAGGGACACAGGTGGGGTCACACAGTGTCACCAGGGAGTGCAGGACCCCTGGGGTGATGGGTGAGCCTGATGTGTCTCCCTCTGTTACTTGCAGCGGCCGCAGGGGTGAGTGGGGCCTTTTTGTTCCTGCTCCTGCTTATGGGTGTCATTGTGGCTTGGTACCACTCGCACTGCCTGGGTAGGTGACAATAGGGGAACAGGGGTCCTGGAGATCAGTGGGAAGGCCCCCAGAGAAGGGGGCCATAGGGCTGCACATACAGCCCCTGACTTGGGAGGGGCTGAGCCCCCAGTGACCATGGCTCAGAGCTCTGGGAGCTGTTGGAGGGTCCTGCAGGGATGTTGGGGGTTCTATCAGGGGTCCCCATCCCTGCCAGGCACGGGGTTCTGGGAGCTCAGGGTGTTGGTGCAAGTGGCGTGGGTCAGGGATACTGGGGGTGCATCAGGGATACTGGGGGACCCTGGGAGGAATTGTGTGTCTGGTGGTGGTTCAGCATTCCCAAGGGTGGATGGGAGCCCCTGGGTCTCCAAACTCACCCCTCCAGTTTTCCTTTGCAGATGCCAGGAAGCACCAGGAAAGGTGAGTGCAGCCTCCAGCCATGATACACCTTTTACCCAAACTCCCAGCACCTCCCATCCCCTTCCACACACCCCGTTATTCCCACAGGCCCCCCCTAGACCCCCTGGCACTCCCAGTGGAGGATCCTCAGGCAACGTACATGGAGCTGCACAGGCAACCGTGGGAACCCAGTGACATCTATGAAAATCTACACCAAAAGTTGTGATGCTCTGGGAAGTGGGAGGAACTGGGTGACACTGGGGGTGCTCCCTCCATGCCTCCTGTGGTTGCCCATCCTTCCAAGGGAGGTGGTCATGAGTCAGGGGGAGGCTACACAGGGCACCCTGTGCTCCCCATTTCCTCTCCCAGTACCCCCAAGGGCTCCCCCATCCCTTTGCTGCTACCTGCAGGGGCTCCCCAGCCCCATCCAAGTGCCCAAGTACCCTCAGGGACTGCCCCATTCTCTCCCCACAGTGCTTGCAGTACACCCAGGGCTTCCCCATTCCCCCTCCCACTACCCCTGTCCCATCCCGCTGTAAAAGGGGGAGTCGGGGAAGATTTTGCTGAAAGGTTTCTCAGATGAAAATGAAGCACAAAAGTGGCAATATTATATCTGAGAACAGTTTCTTGATAAAGGAGGATAAGTGTTTGTACCGAAGGGGAAGAGAAGGGAGTAGAACGGGAAAAGGATAGAGACAGAAACAGAAGACAGGGACAGCGTTACCGCAAGGAGCCCGGGCACTCTGTGGGCATCAGCTAAGCAGATGGAGTGTGTGTGCTGCAAGCCAGGGCGAGCCCACATGGCTTTTGTGAGTGGCTGGGCGTGATTTCCAAGGACGGCACCTGCGTGTCTCTGGCATGGGCGAGCGATGGCTGCAGGCTGGCTGCTGCGGGCTGGCTGCGGGCTGGTGCTGCGGCACTGGTGGCTCTGGGCTGGCTGCTGTGGGCTGGGGCTGCAGTGGGCAGGTGCAGCAGGCTCGGTGCTGTGGGCAGCACGGGAAATGCGGCAGAGGCGGTGGGTGGGTGCAGGCAGCATCTGCTCCATTGGGGAGCAATGAAGGAACATCCAGGACGAACAGGAATGAGCTGCCTCGGGGAAGCAGCAAAGCAGGGAAGAATGGATGCAGGCAGGGAAGAAGGACCACCGGGAGGAAAAGTTGAGGCGGGGGGAGTACCAGTGATATTTTTGCCTGACGACTAGGAGGAATGATGCATCTGACTCCATCTTATCAGAAGGCTAATAATTAGTATACTAAATTATTCTATATGATATTACATTACATTTAAACGGAATCTGACAAGCACTCAACTGCACTCCACTGCACACAGTCTCATGACTTTCAGCCGACAGTCCCCACACACACACACCTGGATTCAACTGGTCAGTGAATCAAAACACTCACACCAGAATCCAATTATTAATTCCCTTCAGGTAAACAATCTTCCACGATTCATTCTACTTGCAAAGAACACAGGAGCAGTAAATGAGATAAGAATTGTTTGGATCATTCTTTGCTTCTCTCAATACTTCTCCCAGGTTCAGAGAATGTGAATCGCACAGGGAAGGAGGGTGAAGCTGACCCTCTGAGCGAGCCCCTGATCCCTCCAAGAAACCCAAAGCAAAACGCTCCTGTTGTGTCACAGTCTGCTGCTTTTATTTGCAAAGGGTCCTTCCAGAGCCCGATTTTCCCAGGCATTTTTCCCCACACATTTTTCCTGGCCATCTGTCCCACCAGCCAGTGGGGGTCACTCACAGCCCAATCACTGAAGCTTTCTCTCCCCTGATTCTCTGTTATGTGAAGCCTAGCCAGGGACAGGGTTCCCAGCACATGTACAATCCACAGAGTCATTTTCCACCTCATGTGTAGCATATGTTGAGACGTAAATCAAAACCAGATTTGTTCCTCTTAACCCCCATGTGCTTAGTGGCTCTGCAATCCCCCTCCCAGTGCTCCCGCTAAGGTGGCTTACTGGTGCCCGTCCCAGTTCCAAGGGGGCACAGGACCTGGTTCTTTGCTCCTGGGACAAAAATGCAGCTCTTTGGTTAACCTGGCAGAAATGGTGTTTCTTTGTTCAGCTCTGTCAAGGAAGCTGAACAAGGTGGGAACCTCCCTCGGAATGGAAAATATGACCCCCTTCTCTCTGAACTATTGTAACTTTGAAATTATGGGGCTTTTAGGCAAAGATGTGGGAACAGGAATAACAGTTCTTCACTGGTATGTATTGTGAGAAATAAGTTAATGGAAGTTGACTTTCGCTGGATATTTTACAAATTGATATAACATTATTGATTATATTGTTGATTAAATATTGTGATGTTGTTGGGACAGTGATGTGCATTGTGGAGTGGCTGATGTTGTTGGGGTGGCCATCCATGTGTGGGGCCCAGTCATGGCCCAGCCCCACTGCACAGGGATGGCCATTGCCCAGCCCTGCTCTGCCCAGCCCCAGGTGGCAGCCAGCACCTGAGGGTCCTCCCTGCCCCCTTGCCTTTGATTCTGGCAGCTTTAGAGATGGATGGGAAATTGAGGAGAGCCATTCCCAGCAGCATTCCAGGAGCAACTTCCTCTGATAAATCCCTTTTTTTGAGAATGTGGAAGGGGCTCTACCCAGAGCAGGAGGTTCTGGCATTTCCCAATACAGGATGGAATAGCCTCTTTTTCCTTCATTCTATGGGAAATTACCATGTGAAAAGCTTTGGATTCAGTGGGTGGAAGCTCATGGAATTCCTCTCCCACCCCTTTTCCAGGGAGCTGGGAAGAAGCTCCTCAGCCCAGCGCAATATTCCCTGGATATAATGGAGGCAGTGTGGAAAACATCTCATCCACCAGCTGGGGCGGGATCTGGAATTCTTCTATTGGGAAAAACGGAGCTGCTGGCAAAGGCTGGGAGATCCTGGGATCTGGGAATCTTCCATTGGGAAGAGCAGAGCTGCTGGCAAAGCGTGAGAATGAAGCAGAATTCCCATCAGGCCAACACGGATGAGCAAGGGCCCCATGACACGGAAAAATTTCTGGGGTTCCTGTTCTGACAGGGATTGAGTCATTTTCCACCAGGATTTGGGAAAATTCCCTGACTTAGGGTCTGTCAGGGGAATTCACTGTGAGGAGCTGGGCAAGAAGAATCCTGGAGATGGAGGCCCCTGGGAATGGATGGGGTGCATGAAGGATCTGAAAAATTCCAGAGGGAAGAGAAGGAGAGGGGAGGGAAAAGGAGGGGGAAAGGGGAAAAGCGGAAAGAAAAGAATGGGAAGAGGAATCAGCTGTGGATCAAAGGGATTTTAGCTTCCACTTCCAATCCATTTCCTAAATTTTCTAAGGTTAAAGACCCCTCAGAGCTTCTGGACAAGGAAATTCCCACTGCCTGTTCCTGGGGTGAATTCCCAGCAGCGCCTTTGGTGAGCAGAACACCAGGAATGCACCGAGCCAGCAGCTCCCACTGCAGTGTAGAGACCATTCCAGACCTTTCCAAGGTAGAGCCGGCTTCTCCCATCCCACAAAATGGAAATTGAGTCCACAGAGAGAGGGACAGTCCAACCTCCTGAGGGAAAAGCCTTTGGCCTGTCAGGGTCCGTCCTAGTGGACAGATGACCTGATGGTTCGTAGGAATGATCTCAGAGTGCAAAACACCAACACGGTAGAAGGGGGTTTGCAGTGATAATCAAATCAAATGCAATTTTATTGAAATAGTCACAGCAAAAATGCAATAGAGGGATTAAGGGAGAGAAAAAGATAGAGAAAGAGAGAGAGGGAGAGCGGGAGGGAGAGGGGATATAGCTACCAACGCAGAGATGAAGTCCTTTGGTGCAGTCCAGCCGAGGGTCCGCCTGCTACGCTGGGGAGATCTCAAAGGCTCTAGCTAACTCAGAGGTTTTTATTACTGAAAATTGTGAGGGGGGGAGAAACAGATACAATAGGGAACAGATGTAACAGGTAGTCCATGTTCTCAGCAGTAAATGAGCTTGATAGATGTAACAGGTAGTCTATGTTCTCAGCAGTAAGCGAGAGCCATTGTTTTCTTGGTTCAGTGATCACAATCTGCAGGCAAACATCTCGCTTCGGTCAGCTTGCCTGCCCCACACACCTCCCCCGGGCTGGGGGTTTCAGTCCCAGTCCTTGGAAGGAGCAGAGGGGCCTTTCAGGAGCTTCATGTCTCAGTCCTTGGTGGAGAAGCTTCTCACATCTCCATCTGTCTGTCACGGTGGTTGTAAAACAGGTAAGGGTCTTCGGTAGGAAACCACCTGAAACTCAGGAGAAGTCCAGTCAGGCCGAGAGATGGGACAGCTTCCAGAGCCGCTATTGTTGCAAACGGGGCATGGTGCCCCCTTCTCTAGCATACAGCAAACAGTCCTGTGAAAACAATAGCTCAACACTGAGGTTTCAGGTCTCAGGGCCCGTGGCGTGTGACTTTTCTCCTTCAGAGCCAGATATAGACGGGAGGGGTCTTCTCTTCAGTGGTCTCCCAAGGACGATCCTGAGGCAGATGAGGGAAAATTCTGACAGACTCTCACACCCAGGGCATTGCCATGGCACAGGGGCAGGGAAAATGTATTGGCTGTATGCAGCAGTGAGAAAGGCACTGGCCCAGGCAGCTGCTGCCATGTGGGCACAAGCTCTGCTGCCCAGGAGGGTCCCGTAGTGCAGAGGTTTGCAGATGGACACGGAGCAGTCATAGCACATGATGGTCAGGAGGGAAAGCTCTCCTGAGATGAAGAACAAAAAGAAAAAGAGCTGTGCAGCACATCCTGTGTAGGAGATGTTCCTGGTGTCCCAGAGGAAATTGTGCATGGCTTTGGGGACAGTGGTACAGATGCAGCCCAGGTCACTGAGGGCCAGGTTGAGCAGGAAGAAGAACATGGGCGTGTGCAGGTGGTGGTCGCAGGCTACGGCGCTGATGATGAGGCCGTTGCCCAGGAGGGCAGCCAGGGAGATGCCCAGCAAGAGGCAGAAGTGCAGGAGCTGCAGCTGCCGCATGTCTGTCAATGCCAGCAGGAGGAAGTGCCTGATGGAGCTGCTGTTGGACATTTGCTGTGTCTTGGCATGGGGATCTGTAACAAAAAGTAACCATGGAATAGTTGGGTTTGGAGAGGACTTGAAATATCCCTGCACAGCCTTGGGGCACTTTCCCCCCCTGCCCAGGGCTCTGCTGCCTGGAGCTGTCCCTGCCAGCAGTTGCTTCTCTGTGCCCAGGGCTGGGCCCTGCCAGTGCTGCCAGAGCCCAGCCCAGCCCAGCCCTGGGGGCTCAGCTCTGCCCTGCAGACCCCTCTCAGCTCTAGCACTGCCCAGCGGATGCTCTGGCTCTGCAGGATCAGATGGCAACGTCAGAGCAACCCTGAGGAGACTGGAAAAGCGACACTGATGTGCAATCATAGCCTCCAATTATGTACTTTAATTAGTCCCTGGAGAGGCTTTGTCAGTAACAACGGACAGTGGGGCTCATTAATGCTTCAAGGTACTTCAGTTTTTTAAGCTACTTGGTGTTTTACTTTTGATACAGACTATGAGAAGGATTGTGCAGTCACAGCCTCCAATTATCTACTTTAATTAGTCCCTGTAGAGGCCTTATCATTAATGAGAGTCCATGGGGTTATTAATGCTTCAAGGTACTTTGGTTACTTTAAGGTACTTGGTGTTTCCCCATTTCATACAAACTCTATGACAAATTTGTGCAATCATGGCCCCAATTATCTGGTTTAATGAGTCCCTTGAGAGTTTTGTACTGACACTCAGTGGAGCTTATTAATACCTTGAGATACTCAAGGTTTTTAAGGTACTTTTGATTTTCTTTTCCACACTGATTCTCTGAGAGGTTTTTGTGCCATCCTGGCCTCCAATTCTCTCCTCCAAGGAGTCCATGAGGAGTCTGTGTTGGGGATGGACCTCAGTGGGGGCCATTCATGCTTTGAGACTGTTTGGGTGCTTCCTCTGACTCTGACTCCTGGCAAGGTTTGTGCAATCTCCTCTCAAGCCCTGAGGTTCAAGGGCTCAGCTCCAAATGCACCACGGAGCTCATTAGAATCAGGCAAGTCCTGACAAACCATGGCTCTCCTTCGATTTCCCTCTATTCTTGTGCCGTTCATCAGGAAGGTTTCTGTAGTGGTTTTGGTTTGCCATTTTGAGATTTCTTGGCAAATGCTTTAATTACTGTGATGGGTTCAGTGTTGGCTAATTACCAGTGCACTCACTGGAATATACTTATTCATTTCCTGCTGTGAGATAGGATTAGGAGGAAGGCAAAGTAGGCTCAAAACTTTAAAATGGTATAAAGAAAAATTACAATAGTAACTAAAAGATTAAGTAATAAAAGGCTATAAGAAAAGTTTATCAATGGTAACTAAAAGAAAGAGGAATAAGAATCAGAACAAAACTTTCAGAACACTCTTCTTCTCCTTAAAAACTTTTCTTCCTTACTGAAAATGTAAGGAGACAAAACGTAAAATTTTCAGTCAGTTTAGCACCTCTGGAATAGTTTTGTTCAGTTCACTTAAGGAGAGGAGTCTCTCTATTGTGCTATGGAGACTTCTCCACAAGAAAACCGTTCTCTCGTGGCTCTCAATTCCACAAATAGCAGTCGCCTAAAAAATCTGAAATTGTCAAGTCCCTCCAATTTTATCACCACTTTTTCCACAGCTGTGTTTATGGGCCATGTCAACTTATGGGATATTAAAGATGAGCTGTTTAAGAGCAAACGTTCTCTTGTTTAAGAGCAAAGGTTCTCTTCATCTATTTCTGAAATCATCTTCATCTCTGGGAACAGAAGTCTTATCTCCCTGATGAAATAAACATGGCAGGAGACTTTTTCTCCTTTTAATGCCTTTAATTAAAGTGATCAGCTCATAATTGGGCAGCTCGACGGGTCTGCAGTCTCCGTCGGCTGTCCCAGCGTGATGAGGAGGAGAAGGATATGCACAGCTTTATCCACTAGGAGCAGAGCTGGGGGTCCAGTCCTCGTAGGAGCCAGATGTTAATCTTTGCGGCCTCGCCCCCTCCAGGTCCTGGTTTCAGGATGACTTTTGTGCTCAGGGTGAGGGGCTACAAAGGTCTCCAGTATCTCTGCAGGCTCAGCACTCTGCTCCTCACATTCACACATCACTCTAATTTCCTAACTTTATGTTAGCTCATTGTTTTGGGGGTCTTTTCAGTAAGTTTGGAGTAGTAGCTTCTCATGGCATGCTGGTCCTGAAGTTAGTTTGCATGCACCCCCTCCCAAGTCTCAGTCCCTTCTCTTCACCGTTTGGGGAAGTCCCCACCCTTCTCAGGAGAAGAGCCATTAATTTAGCTCCAGCAGGGGCCTTTACTGATACAAAAAAGAACCATTAATGATAACGACTTGTAATTATCATAACAAACAAGTTATGATATGAACAAACTTTAGCAGCACAGCAACAGTGGTCTGACTAGTTTTTGTAACTTTTTTTTACAGAAAAATTGGCAGAATTTTGTTTATAACAGTCCCCCCTCTTCTTCTTTGATCGAGCTTAAATTTAAGCTTGCATCAACTTGCAATTTCTGACCCATGAGCTTCATATTTCTTTAATTTTTGGTATTGATTATAAATTTCTTGCGCACTCTGGTAATCGTGGTTACTTAACTTCGTTACCTTTCTTGGTTTCTTTAGGTTGGTCTGCATGGCCAATGCTACTATTTTAATTGTCCTGGTTTAGGGCAAATTTGTTAAAAAATCTGCAAAGGATCCTCCAGAAAGCAAAACCCACACGGCCCCTCCCCCCAACCGGTTCGGGAAAAAATTCCTCGGAGAGAGGTGGAAAGAACCTGTTTATTTGACTGGCCCAGCACCCCCCCAGCACACAAAATGAACAATACCAGATGACACTGCTCTGAGAAAGATGACAAAATCAGAAAGTCTCTTTCGGGGGTGGTTGCTCTGTTCTCAGTCCCTCCGGCGCTGGGGCAGCTGCTGCAGCCAAACCTTCGGTGTTCCCGGGTCCCAGTCCGGAGCAGGTTCGAGGTGGTCACAGGAACAGGAGAGGAGAAACAGTCCGGGAAGGAATTTGGACTGTTTAGCTAGAACTAGCTAATAAGCAGAAGCAAAAGCGAGAGCAGAAGCAAGAGCAGAAAAGCAAGCAAGCAAAGCAGCAAGCTGAAAGCAAGAAGTGAATAACAGCCCCAAGTACTGCCCGTCTCTGTGTCCCTGATAAGAGAAACCCAAACAAAACTTCCATTCTTCAGAGCCAGTCTTAAAGGCACAGAACAGATGAATGGGGATACAAGCATCATAACGTCACTCCAGGACAGGAAAACAAGCACAGTAAAAAGAGCAATCCTCCATGTATACACAGAGTGAGAAAAACTACTTTTTCCCATACATCCTTATTGAAAATCCATAGGTTATCTCACCAACTGGAATCAAGTGTAAGAGTTTGTTCTTGGTTATTTACACATGCTAATTTTTTTTTTATTTCATTTGAAATGTTTCTAATAATTGCATCCTTCATCTTTAATACTCCCTGGAGCCTGATGATTCTATTTAACATAGATATTGGGGTCTGAACTTGGCTTTACAATTTTGGACTTTCTCTATTTCTATTGCACTTTGCTTCTTCTGTTTGGTTTCTCCTAAATCATTGCATATAGGCACTCCTAAACTTGATCCAGTTTCTTTGGGTAATAAGAAGAAAGCTGGTTTTATTATTCTAGCTGTGCAGCTGCCAGACCAGTCTTCTGACAATTTAGTGTATGCTGTAGTACTAGAGATCAAAACCAGGTGTTTAGAGCTCTCCCGAAATGTGTCATCAGTTTCTGTTGGGCATTTCCAATATTTAAACAGTTCTTTCATTTTCCAAACGAGTTTATCTCTTTTTCAGTACACTCATAACATTCATATACTTCATAGTGGGTACACTTGTTCTTTCTTTTTTTCAACAGACTCCAATTTGTTTGGATCTCTTGGGATCCCCTGGGTAGCTGAATATTTTACTGCTAAATACTTGTTACAAACCATCTTTCTTACTGTTTTTACAATTTCTTTTCTTTTTACTAGATCTACTGAGCTTGTTTCAGCAGCATCCCACTCAAAGCACAACCAGGCTTCTCCTATAGGGCACTCTCCCAGGAGTGGCTGCCTAAAAGTGGCAGTATTCTGGGCCATCTAATGCATTGTCTTATTTTTCTGATAAAGGACCAATTGGGAGAGGTTAACGCAAGTAGGGTTAGAATTGATGAGGACTCCAGACAAGGAGCTCACTTCCTCCTCATAGAGGGGTTGGTAGCACTCACTGCCCGGCTCTCCTGGGCTCCCCAGAGCACCACCAGCAACCAGAGTCATCATTACTACCCTTCCCAAGAGTCCTGTATGGGTCATCTTGCAGAGCCTGCCCACCCGGCCTTGCCTCTTGGGGAATTTTACTGAGAAGAAGCTTCCAAGCCCTTTAGAGTCTCTTCTACCCGCTTCTCTGGTTAAACTTCTCTTGGTCTTTTCTCTACCAATTTTGGTTTCTCTTAGTGGAGTGCTCTGTAGGGGATTAACCTGGAGTCTTTAGAGCCAAATTGGGGAACTTAACTAGAATGACTTATTTACAGTCTTAAACTTTTTACAAACTTATTTTACACACAGAACTGTCTAGAAACATTTTAAGCTATGTTAGGGCTCTAATACCAATTATTTTCCTATATAGTTCAGTCTTTTTGACTCCTCCTTCTGAGAGTCAACTTTAAATCTTTTGGTCTTTTTATCGCAGTATACTTGGATGAATTAACTTGTGATGTGGTTGAATCCTGTCCAGTGCCCGGAGACGAGAGTGATGCAGAATCTGGTCCAATGCCAGAGGGAGAAGCTGATGTCAGATCTGGTCCTATACCTGGGGATGAGACTGGCCCTTTTATTCTTGTAATGTGAGTCCAACCTTTTTGTCTGGTCCGCACAGCCGAATTAGTGATGAGGAGTACCTGAAAGGGGCCTTCAAATTTAGGCATTAATGGTCCTGTATTCCATGATTTTATCAAAACCCAGTCTCCTGGGCTTAGTTATGTCTTCAACTTTCATGTCAAGAGGGGAAGTTTGGGGGAGGTATCCTCTTTTTCTAAGTCCTTCCAGAGTTCTTCCAATTATCTCTAAGTACTTTCTGGTAGCCTCTTCCCCTTCCAGATAGTCTCCTGTGCTATGGGGTGTTAACAAGAATGGCAGTCCAAACATAATTTCATAAGGTGAAATTCTTATGTCAGACCGAGGTCTTGTTCTGATGCGCAAAAGCGCTAGGGGCAAACACTTTCGCCAATTCATTTTTATTTCTTCAATCAATTTAAATAATACATTTTTGAGAGTTTTGTTCATCCGCTCCACCCTCCCAGAACTCTGGGGGTGCCACGGAGTATGTAATTTCCATTTTATTCCTAAAGCTCCAATTATATTTTGCAATGTTTGGGACACAAAATGTGGACCTCGGTCTGAGTCTATTGTGTTCACCATTCCATATCTGGGGATAATGTTGTCTAGGATTACTTTTGCTACAACTTGAGTTGTTTCCCTTCTGGTTGGGAAGGCTTCTACCCAATGGGTGAGATGATCTACTATAACCAGTAAATATTTGTATCCTTGCACTGGGGCCATCTCTGTGAAATCTATCTGTATGCTTTGGAAAAGTCTTAAAGCTAATTCTCTCCCTCCAGGTGCTACTTTTCTCATGACTTTCTGGTTCCCTTTTTGACAAATGACACACCCTCTTGTAATTGCTTTGGCTAGGCCATATACACCTATGCATAGGTTATTTCTTAAGAAATGATCACATAGTCCTTGAACTCCCCAATTAGTTAATTTATCTAATTCTGTTAGCACTGTCCGAGCCAGTGCTTTATTCAAAAACACCTGTCCATCTGACGTTAACCATTCCCCTCGTTGCCCTTGGAGTAACTTTAAATATTTTATAGCCTCCAATTCTTTTTCACTAAATACAGGTTCTTCTCTTCTTTCTCCTTCTTCAGGTGTTGTTCCTGCTTTAACATTTTTTACTGGATCCCCTGGTTCTAAAGCTGCTTCTTTTGCTATCTGATCAGCCAGTTGGTTTCCTCTAACTTCAAGACTGTCTCCTCTTTGATGCCCCTTTATATGGACCACTGCTATTTCTGTAGGTTTCTGAAGAGCTTCTAACACTGCTCTAAGTTCTCATGGGCTAAGCTTTTTCCTTTTGAACTTAAATATCCACATTCCTCCCATATTTCCCAACTGTGTGAACTATCCCATATGCATATTGGGAGTGTGTATAAATGGTTCCCCGGTCCCCCTCCAGTAAGTCCAGTCCCCTCTTCAGGGCATATATTTCACAGCTTTGAGCTGACCAATTTGGGGGTAGTTTCCCTTTTTCATCAATTTGCAATGTTTCTCCATCTGTAATAGCATAACTTGAAGCCCTTTTTCCATCTACTACCCTCAAAGAGCCATCTATGAATAAGATTCTTCCAGTTGCTAGAGGCTGATCTTCTAAATCTTCTCTTACTTTTGTTTGGAGGTTAACCAATTCAAGGCAATCATGTTCTAAATTCTCTATAGGCTCTCCCATTAGGAATTGTGCTGGATTGAGGGTATTGGAAGTCATAAATTCTAAGTCCTCTGTGTTCATTAGTATTATCTCATACTTTAATATTCTGGCATCAGTTAGCCACTGCTGAGCCTTCTGTCTCGGTACCGCCTTAAGGTCATGAGGAGTATGTACTTCAACTTTTCCTTGTAAGGTCCATTTTTTAGTCTCCTCTGTGGAGGATTTTATTAAGAGTTGATTAGCTGAGAAAGGCCATACTGACATAATGCCGCTGGTTAAGCTTGAAAGGGAGGTCAGCAGTCTCTGATTCAGTGACTGCTGACAGGCAAGAATGCCGGATGACCTTGCTGCAACATGAGGAAAGGGAGGTGAGATTAGTCCTGAATATCTGCAGAATGTAACAGAAGAATAAGCACAAGAATGTAGAAGTAGGTGTAGTTGTTGATATGTAACTAACCAATCCGGAGCTCAACTTTTGCAATATGTATGAAGCTTATTAAGAACTATATTTAACCCGCCGTATTCGATCAATAAATCGGACTTGGATGAACCAATTGGTGTCTGGGTCTCCTTCCTCCGACAAATGGTGGAGAATGCGGGCAGCACTCTGAACATTCGCTTTCTTGGATTATAAATTCGCCACGGTCGAGGAAGTTGGGTGAGAGTCCTTGCAGCCGGGACGGTGCCGGATTTTAAAAGCACCCTTGAGGATCACAAAGGTGACTCAAGTCTCTACGTGTCGCCGGAAGCCTGGAAGGCTGCAACAGCGCGCGCTGATATATAGGTATGGATAGGCAACCGACATACGATCCCTTCTGCTCATATTTAGAAAGACGAGGAGTAAAAGGGATAGATTTAAAAAAGGAATTACCAGGGTTATTAGCTTATGGTCATTCTAAAGGAATTTTTGCTAATTCACATACAGTTCATGAGATAGCAGAGTGGAAAAAGTTTGGGGATATCCTGTGGGATACAGTGTTAGATGATGATAAGTCAGCAAAGAAATTTGGCAAGTTATGGCGGGTGGTGTATAATACGTTACTTCAGCAGGTCTCTGAGAGAAAGGCAGCAGAAAGGGCAACAGAAGCTTATAAGAAGAATATAGGGTATGGTCGTGAGGATGATCCCTTAGCACCTTCTGTAACTCAGATACTTATGCCTAAGGGTCCCCAGCAAAATGGTGTGGAGAATTTTCCCTTAGATACAGTGGAACCATCTGCACCCTTCCTGTCAGAGGGGGAGGGCGAGTTGGATGGTGGAGGTAAGAGCAAGCCAGCTTTGCCTCCGCCGCCAGCTTCAGGCGGGTCGGATGGTGGGGGTGGGAGCAAGCCAGCTTCGCCTCTGCCGCCACCTTTGCCTCCGCCGCTTCCCCCGAGTGGGCCGGCTCTGACGGGGGGGTCGCTTCCCCCGCACGAGTCGTCTCCGGTTTCACTGTCAGCTCCAGCAGCGGGGGGGCTGCTTCCCCTGCGCGAGTCAGCCCCTGCTCCACCGCCTTCCCCATGCGAGAGCTCGGTCTCTGTACCGAAGTGCCAGCAGCATAGCACCCTTAAAGGGCCAGATCCTATCCCGGGGGCACACAGTGACCTATGGGGGGAGATGGCTAAACAGAGAAGGGAAGCTTGGGCTGCTGTGGCAAAAGAAGAAATGCAGATGGGGGATGGTGAGGCGGTGGAAGTAGCTTCTAATCTTGCATGTCCGGTCACATACACACCACAGTAGGATGCACAGGGGAACCTTACACATAATATAGCGGAATATAATCCCTTAGATTGGAAGATGTTAGCTCAATTACGTTCTACGGTTAGTTAGTTTGGAGTAAAAAGTGAACCTGTTAGGCAAATGCAAGAGTGTTAGCTACTTTAGGGGCAAATTGGACCATTGAGGAAGCTTTAGAGCGAATGGCATTAATGCCAACAGCTTCACAGGCATTTATAGCAGAAACTTTAAAGGAATTAGGATTAGGGTTACAAAAGCAAGCAGAGTCTACTCAAAATCAGGTGTTAGCTGCTCAGAATCAGGTGTTAGCTGCTCTTGCTCCTCTCCGAAGCGGCTCACTGGCGGACACGCAGAGCTCGAGACCATTCATCAAGTGTTACCGATGCGGCAATGAGGGACATACGCACCCAGACACAAGTAGCCCCTGTGACATCGGAGACACCAGCTGCCGACGCAACATCGCTGTTACCTCCTGTCTGCAACCAGCTACAGCAGAGAGCCTCGATTTGGATTTATCAGCAGCAGTAGACGTCACACTAATGACGAACCGGCCTGAGAGGATACAAACTGGAGTAAAGGGTCCTCTTATATTAAATGGATAAAGATGTGGAGCATTGTTATTAGGACGTTCTTCAATAACTATGCTGGGATTATTTGTATTACCTGGTGCTATCGATGCAGATTATACAGGGGAAATACAAATCATGGTTTACACCCTTTATCCTCCTATTAAAATAACAAAAGGACAACGCATTGCACAATTAATACCACTATCACAAATGACATCTGGTATACCATCATTTACTGGACAAACGCGGGATGAAAAGGGTTTTGGCTCTACTGGTGTTACACTTTTAACTGTGGATTTACAAAATAGACCAAAACAAAAAGTGGAAATTACCCATGGGCATCAAAGCATAACCCTTTATGGATTATTGGATACAGGAGCTATTACAGCTTTTACAGATGCAGGAAAGAAATCAAGGCGTGCTGCTGTCACCTGGCAAGAAAAAGGACAATGGAAGCATCAACTTCTCACAGCAGACCCTGCAGATAGCTTACAAACTTTGGAATTGTTAGCAGTAGTATGGGCAGTGTCCAACTTACAGGAGCCTTTAAATGTGGTCACAGACTCTATGTATGTCGCAGGAGTAGTCAGACGAATAGAGGAAGCAGCAATTAAGGAAGTGAATAATAAACGATTGTATGAGTTATTGATACAATTAAGGAAAGCTCTACGAGAAAGAAATGCAGTTTATTGTGATTCATATTAGGAGTCATAAATGGTCTGAAGGTTTAGGAGAAGGGAATGAACATGCAGACAAATTGGTTACCCTACCCATTGATAACTCTTGTCCTATTGATAAGCATACATTGGCCAGAGAAGCACATAGTAAATATCATCAAAATGCAAAGGGATTAGCAAAGCACTTTGAGCTGAGTTTGTCAGAAGCTAAGGCTATTGTTAGAGCATGTCCAACATGTAGTTATCATAATGGTGGAATAGGTTTAGGCATTGGAGTTAATCCTCGAGGTTTAGAAATAAATGAGAAATGGCAAATGGATGTTACACATATAGCTAGATTTGGTAAAGTTAAGTGTGTGCATGTCACTATAGATACATATAGTCATTACATATGGGCTATGGCTTAGGCCGGGGAAAAAGCTACACATGTTATCAGGCACCTGTTAAGTTGCTTTGCTGTCATGGGAGTCCCAAAGAGTATCAAAACGGATAATGGTCGAGCTTATGTAAGTGCTAGGGTCCATAAATTTTTGAATCAGTGGTCTGTTAAGCATGTGACAGGTATTCCACACTCTCCTACTGGATAGGCAATAGTGGAAAGAGCAAATGGTACCTTAAGCAGTATATTGAGAAGCATCAAGATTTAACAGACCCACAATCATGTTTAGCTAAGGTTCTGTATGTGATCAATCATTTATGTATTTTTGGGGAAGACGATATCCCTCCTGCAATTAAACATCATCCGAGGTCAGGTCAGGAAATTAAAACCCGACTACAGGATTATGGGAAAAACCTGCAAAAGTATTATACTGGGGTCGGGGATATCTTTGTGTTTCCTCACCTACAGGACCTTTGTGGGTGCCTGCTAAGTGGACTAAACCTGTTTTTGATGCAGCCTCTGGTGGACCACCTCACGGAGGAGGCCAGGGAGTGACTGGGGAAGAAACTGTTTCTAGTCCTACGACCACTACTGTTACAGTTGAAGGGACACTCGAAAGTGTTGGACAAAGCACTGACACGTCACTATCGGACGTCCCAGGAGCTGATTGGTTTTATTGACTCATTATCAACTTTTCGTTTAACAAATCCAGCAAAGGAACATTGCCTTGACTGTCACAATCCACATTGTGCTGCCTGGATAGCCCTACGTTGTGGGGGTTGTGATAGAACTTTTTGGTTAGAACAATCATTATTATGGGATTTATGGTGTCACATTTGTAAGCACGAGCACACGTGGGGTAAAAGCTGGCAAGATGAATTAAGGAGACAAACAGGGCAAAATGCATATATAGCTTTAAATCTTTATGAGTCTCCTGAACAGAAAATTCTTGCTTATTATCGATGGGAAGTACAATGTGTTGTAAATAGAATTAAGGTTCAAAGTAAATCACGTATAGTCTCTGTAAGGTGTAGAAAATTAGTACCTTTAACGCAACGTTCTATTGTAGGACACTTCAGAAGGAATCCTGAAAGAGCACTAGACTGCTGCATTGAAAAGTTGAAAAAATTAAGTTTGCAAGTAAGAGGACCAGTAAAGTTAGGAGCAGCAAAACTGAAAACACATAAGAAAAAGAAGGTAAGATAGGGAACGGCCTCATCTAAATAAGGCTATTAGTGATTGCTAATTAGTTTTTTATGATTAGGGCAATTTCACATCTATGGGACCCTGCCTTGTGGGATGCTGTAGCTCCATGGGACCCTGCTTCGTGGCATGCTATAGGTGTTGAAGAACAAGAACAGCAATTACGAGATAAGATACATTTTGCATTAAAGAAGGAGCTTGAATTGGTAGCCGTATATAGTAAGAAAGCTGAAGAGGCTTTGCAATCACCACCATTGAACTGGTTGGATTGGATCACACAGACAAATTTTAATACTGATCCTTTCCTATATACACTTCCTTGTTATGTTTGCAAAAAGGATAATGATAAGTGTTATGCTTGGGTAGCTTTGCATTGTGCTGATTGCAATAAGGTTTATTGGTATTCACAGAGGACAGTAGGAATTTTATGGTGTCACTCTTGTTTTGGGAAGTGGATTCGATATTCTTCCTGGTATAGAGCTCTTAAGCAAAGTACTGGTCTACCAGGAAGGTCAGGATTACAACTTTATGAGAGTACAGAACAAGTGGCCAGAGCATATATAAGGTGAAAATTACAGCAAGTACTTAGAGAGCTTGAAATTACTACATCCTCACGCATCATAGCAGATCGCTGTAAAGCTGATTTGCCTTTAAACTTACCTCACGCTATACCTGTAAGCAAGGATGCTGATTTGGAATTAGATCAGTGTATTCGGAAATTGACTCAGCCTTACAATAGACATTCTAACAAACCAGGGAAAAGACAACAAAGAAAGGAAAAACAGAGAAAGCAGAAAGAAAAATGAGGTTTGTTTTTATTATATTGCTCAATGCTGTAGCAAGTGAAGCAGTAGGAATAACGCATTTTAGTCAGCCAAGAGAGAATTTATGGGTAACACTTGCTAATCAAATTAATCAATCATCGCTTTGTCTTAGTCATGGAGGAATTACTAATCCATTTCGAACATGCCTGGTAGGACTTCCGGTGTGGTCTCCAGGAGAATTTTGCGGTTTGATAAATAATCGAACTTTATGTATGTCTAACATGTCAAACATCACATTGCCAGTGCAGCAAGGGTATACTGCAGGTCAGAGTGATGGCTATCGCCAATGCTTACTAATCCAATCACTTAACACCTCTTTGCATTCTCCTCCTGAGGAATTAGATCTTTTTGGAAGTGCAAATGCCAGTATGTTCAAAATTTAAATCAACCTAAAGAAACATGGGCCACCTTAGATTCATCCCTGAATTTGAGTGAATTCTCTCCACAGTATTACAGTCAATGTAACAGTACAAAAATCACGGCACCAATGAAATTACCTACAGGGATATTTTTAATTTGTGGAGACAGGGCGTGGAATGGTGTACCAGCTAAGTCACAGGGTGGACCCTGTTATTTGGGAAAATTGTCCTTGTTTCATCCTAATGTGTCCTTGCTAATGCAGCTCAGTCAAACATCAAACAGGAAAAAGCGTAGTATACATGACTTGGACTGCAGCCAGATAGGAGACCCAAAGTTTTGGGGTACATTCAGGCAAGTAGTAGTTTCAACTATTTTACCAGGAGGATCTGCCAATAAGGCTATAAATTTAGCAAAGCAATTAGGGTGCTGGGCAAAAAATGAGCTGAACAAGACATCCCAAATTCTAGACATGTTAACTGCAGATGTGCAGAGTGTTAACCATACTGTTTTGCAAAATAGAGCTGCTGTAGATTTTTTGCTCTTAGCACAAGGGCATGGATGTGAAGAGTTTGAGGGAATGTGTTGCATGAATCTGTCTGATCATTCGGTGTCCATTCACACTAAGATAAAAGAACTGCAACAAGAACTTGACAATCTCAAGGAAGAAGAAGGTTTAGGAATTGATGAGTGGCTTAAAAACTTAGGACTTGGGCCATGGCTGAGGAACCTTGTGATCTATGCTATAGGACTACTGGGTGTAGTTTTACTGTTTTTGCTTATTTTGCCTTGTGTCTTTAATTGTATTCAAAACATGGTCAGTCGTATGATAGCAAAAATGCAGACTAGTCTTCTTGCTCAAGAAGAAAACGGGGGAAATGTGGAGGATTTTATTAAGAGTTGGTTAGCTGAGAAAGGCCATACTGACATAATGCCACTGGTTAAGCTGAAAGAGGGAGGTCAGCAGTCTCTGATTCAGTGACTGCTGACAGGCAAGAATGCCGGATGACCTTGCTGCAACATGAGGAAAGGGAGGTGAGATTAGTCCTGAATATCTGCAGAATGTAACAGAAGAATAAGCACAAGAATGTAGAAGTAGGTGTAGTTGTTGATATGTAACTAACCAATCCGGAGCTCAACTTTTGCAATATGTATGAAGCTTATTAAGAACTATATTTAACCCGCCGTATTCGATCAATAAATTGGACTTGGATGAACCAACTGGTGTCTGGGTCTCCTTCCTCCGACACTTAGCACAACATTTGCTTCTCAGGAGGTCTTCAGCAAAAAAACTCCACTAATCCCTAGTTTTGCACAGAGAAGGAGGTCCTGACAAAGCATGAGGCACAGGCAGGGCTCTGGCATATGAATTCCTGAGCCGCAGGATTCCACCCATTGTTGTTCCTAGCTACTTTGCTGATATTTTAGAGCCAGTTCTGGACAAGGGCTGCTGCTGACAGGATAGGAAAATTTCGAGAAAAAAAGGTGCAGGAGACAACAAAAAACAAACCAAGGGGGAAAACCCTTAGATATACAGAGCACAACAGAAGTCCTTGGAGATGGTTCAATAGAAAATGCCAGCAGCAGTGAGCAGAGCCCGAGGTTGCTCACTGCCACCCCAGGGGCTCCTCAGTCCCCTGCTGGTTTGTGTCTGATGCAGCCCTGCCTGGAAAGGGCTCCAGGCTCTGGTGTTCCCAGCTTGCTCCAGGCTATATTCTTAGCAGCACTGAAAGAAGAGGTGAAACAAAGAGCCATTTTCTGTGCTGTCTGCAAACTCTTCTTCTTCAGTGCCACTGGCAGAGATCATCCCTCTGTCAGCTTGGCACTGTGCCTGCTGCATCCTTGTCCCTGTCCCTTGCATCAGCTCCTGCACATGATCAGCACTCACTGTCCCACATCATGAACAGAGAGAGCTGTGTCAGAAGAGCAAGGAGTGCATTTTCTTGGCCTTTCTAACAGACACAAGAAGCATGAGTCCAAATAACTTTGTTGTTTGTTCCTGCCCTCCTTTTTGATAACTCTTTTCTGCTTTAATGCAAAAGCCTCATTTCATACATGGATGGAATGATCTGGAATTGGCAGTTGCTTCAGGCTGTCAGGCACCATGGGAGTTTTCTCTTGTCTCTGATGAGGATTTGGTGAATTTTCCATTGGTCACTTGGTGGTGTCACCATGGGCTGAGCTCAGCGGCCGACTCTGCTGTCCCCAGGGGATGCATTGGGACGCCAAGCCCCTCAGGGCTGGGATTCGGGGGAGGGCAGGCTCGGAGCGCCCAGGGCCTGGGCCCGTGAGGAGCTGTTGCTGGCGCTGGCTGTGCTCAGCCCGCTGTGCGGAGCAGCCGCGGCCATGGAGACACAGGCGGGAGCTGTGGCCGAGGCCGGCAGGCGGCCCGTGCCGGCTCGCAGCTGCGAGGGCGCCGGCAGCCTGTGCCCTGAGGCCGAGGCCGTGGCGGGCGGTTTGCGGGCAGGGCTTTTCCGAGCCGGCCGCAATGTGCTGCCTCCCGCGTGGGGCCCGGCCGCGGCAGAGGCGGGCGGGAGCGCAGCGGGGCCGGCAGCGGCAGGCAGAGGGCGCAGAGAGCAGCAGCCCGGCCGGGCCCGCTGCGGAGCGGCACGGAGCTGCCGGGCAGCCCTCGGCCGTGTCTGTGCGCACAGGGCAGGAGCAGAGCCCGCAGCAGAGGCAGGAGCCGCGGCAGGAGCCGGCCATAGCGGCAGCTCGCCGTGCCCAGGGCCGCAGCCGCAGCTCTCCCCTGCCGGCCACAGCAGCAGCCGCTCCCCTCCGAGGCTCCGGCGCTTCCCGAAGACGAAGAGCCCGGCCCCCAGCACGCCCTGGAGCCCCGCAGCGAGAGGAGCCGCCGGCGCCGCAAAGGGCAGCGCAGAGGGCGCAGGTTGAGGAGGAGGACATGAGGCTCGCTCTGCGCCGCGCTGGGGCGGCTCTGCCCTGTCAGCCTTCGCCTTGAGCCCTTTGCTTCTTTTCCATGAGCCTTGATCCCCGTCCTTGGCCAAGGGCCCCCGCAGCCCTTTCCAGGGCTGCAGTAAAAGCTGCCTCAGTCACAGAATCACAGAATCCCTGGCTTGGAAGACAGACACTTTCAAGATGATCGAATTCAATCTGTGGCCTAATACCTCAACTAAAGCACTGCACCGAGTGCCACATCCAGTCTTCTTTCAAAGGCTTGCAGGGATGGTGAGTCCACCAGCTCCCTGCAGGGGTCTGTCCCAGGAAGAACCAAGATAACACTGGGGCCTTCTACCCCCCGGCGCTTGGAGCTCTGGAAGTTTGTCTTTCTGCTTAGGCAAAGGCCATGGAAAAGGCCTGGGAAAAGTAGTCACAAATCGAGTAGCCTACAGAGCTCTAAATTGATGTGCAAGGTATACAGAAAAGACAGAAAAGAAAAAAGGCAAAACCCAAATGGCATCAGCAAAGTCTTGGGCATGAACACATAGCTGCAAAGGGTCTTCTCAGCCCTATTTCTTTGTATTTCTGGGAACCAGAGGAATCCTACTTGAGCCTCTGGGGAGATGGGTTTGGGAGGTAAAAGTTCATGTCTTTTTTCTCCTTGGGGCAGCTCCTGTTCCTAGCGTCAGCTGAGCCTCTCTTCAGCCTGATGCTTGTTCTGATTGTTGCAGCAAAACAACTGATGGCAGACAGAAGGCACTGACACTTGCAGAGACATGACTTTTTCCAGTGCCAGCTGGGAGTTGGAGTCAGAAGAAAAACTCCCGAAAGCACAACTCCATTGGAAGATTGCCTTCCTTTTCATTCCATAAAGAAGCTCTAGATCCACTTGTGAATTGTCAGTTGTTTGTTAAGGATGGGAAGTTTTCTTTCCTGATTTTTTTCATGTGGTTTGGAAGTGGATGAGGCTCTCGTTCATTCACAAACTCCAGACCAGAGTGCCTTTGGAAGATGGCCCACGTGGCAGTTTTTGCCCAGCCATGGTACTTGTGGATAGAAGAAAGCAAGGGCAATGGTATTTGCAGCCAAAACCCAGCAAAGCTTGGCTCAGCCAAAACATCCTGGGGAGAGAGAGGCCTCCAGCTGTTCCTAGAAATCAGCAAGTTCCAGCCAAATGGTTGTGTAGCACTAAGTGCAATCTCTTTGCCTAGATCAGAGCCTTGCTCAGCCAAAGAAGCAGAAAGATCAGCAAGGAGCTCTCAAAGGCCCCTCACATCATTTTGATTTTGCTCATCTTGTGTAAGTTTGCAACTGAATGTGTGTTTGCAGTTGAGCTAATGAAGAAAAAAAAGTAAATAGAAGCTTTATGGTGGGGCCATGATATTCCACAAGAGGAATCACTGGTGTGCATTTAATTGGAGCTCTCTCAATCCTATAAAAGTATTGTAGCCCTGATTTAAAATAGGCCTATATGAACCAATTTGGAGAGACAGAGACTAAAATGGCTTATGGGGTTTTTTTTTAAGAGTGAGAAAAACTACCCAAAAGGTGTTGTTTTGTGGCATTTTAAAATATACTACCTCAAAATTACCAACTGCAATAAATCAAGAGTTTAAAATGGAGTGTTTAGGTATATGAATAATTAAAACCACAAAAATGTGAAGATATGAATGCATGTTTTCATAAAAATCATGAAATTATAGACAAAAAAATACATGCCCTGAACTACAATGCAAAGGCAGGTAGAACTGTACTTGAATGGTCTCTTTTTAGATTGCTGGAGTTTTTTCCTTGTGAAGAGGAGCTAGGGTATTGCTGAAGAAAAGTGGCACAAGCAGGACAGGGCAGCGTGCTGTGCTCCGTGCAGAGGCTGCCAGGGGCTGCCCGAAGAGCGCCCTGCTGCAGCCAGAGCCCTCCTGGCCTGGGGCCCGGGAGCAAAGGGCCAGGGCAGGCACCTCTTCCTCGTCCTGGCCCTGCCACCGCTCCCTGCTGCTGCTGCTGCTGAGGGAAAGAGAAGACTCTCCTAAGGCCCCATGAACAAATGCACTTACGCAGCCCTGGGGATGCCAGTGAAGGAAACCATGTGTCACGTAATGCATGTGTGACCAGAGTCACCAAACACCACCTAAACATGGAATTGTTGCACCTCTCTAGGACAGGCAGAAATTTAAAGAATTAACTGGGGACTTGAGGGCAGAAGAGGCCAGAGGAGGAAAACAACTCTGAGGGGAAACAAACCAGCATATCTGGAGGGGAAAACATCTCTGCCTGCTCAGAATTGGTCGAGGGAACATGTCTCTAATTCTCTCCAGAAAGGGATGCTTTAGGTGAGCTCTGCACCTCTGACTGCCTTGGACCAGAGCCAGGAAGATTCAATTATGTAAATGTTACATAGATAGATAGATAGATAGATAGATAGACAGACAGACAGACAGATCTCATTACTGAAATCCCTCTTTATTGTCCTCTCTGTTGCTATACACATCAGAACTTGGTAGCCAGTGCCCCGCTCAACTAAAATCCCGAGATTGCTCTCCGGTTGCTTCAGTAACCCTCACTCTTGGGGAATCTGGAGCGTGTGGGTCATTATGGAATGCAATCAGACCCAGAGCATTTCTGGGAACTGCACTCTTTGTGCATGTGTGCTCAGGCAAGTTCTTCTCTTGGACTCGACCACACTGATGGTGCTGAAGTGGCTGGAATCAGAAATGCAGCCCAGCCCCTTCCAGCTCCTCTAATCTCTGAGCACCAGCTGGAATGCAATTGATTTCCTGCTCAATTCCCAAACACAACACACACTGATGCCCTGGGCTGCCAAAAGACACGGGAGCCGTTAACTTGAAAGCGATGTGTTTCTGCCAGTGCTGAAAAAGGGCAGGAAAGATTGAGAAAAAGCTCCCTGGAGAAGGAGAAACTACACAAGGCTTCTTCTAGCAAACAAACAAACAAACAAATAAACAAAATATTAAAGTGTTACCCACTCCAGTGTCTAAAGCACTTGGATGCAGTGAAGGGATGTTTGGCAGGGAAACAGCCCTTGTGCTGAGCATTGGATCTAAGGCAGGGATCTATGGAAGTCTGCCTGAAGGTCCCTCATGAGCCCCCATTGTCCAGGCTAAAGCTCCCTCAGCACCTCCTCACTGGCCTTGTGCTGCCCCCCCTTGCCCAGCTCCCCTGTCCTTCTGTGCACTCGCTGCAGCCCCTCCATGACTTTCTCCTTCCCAGGGCCCACAGCTGCACACAGCACTCCAGCTGTGGCCGCAGCGCTGCCCAGCACAGGCCACGCTCCCTGCCCTGCTCCTGCTGCCCCACTGCTGCTGGCACAGACACCGTGCCCTTGGCCTTCTTGGCCCCCTGGCCACACGCTGCCTCATCTTCAGCTGCTCACGGCCGCCAGCCCTGCGTCCTTTGGGCCCACGCAGCTCCCCAGCCACAAAGGTGCCCATTGCACTTCAGATACTGCAGGCACCATTGCAAGATGGCCTTCCTGTTCTACCACCTCATGTTCCAAGCAGATATCATAAAGTTTGGTAAGAATAGGATTCTAAGTCACTCTGTTTAAATTGAAATGATCTAATTCAACTGTACAGGAAATTGCTCTTAATTAAATTTTCCCTATCTGCTGTCTGCAAGCATCGTTCTCTTTTCAAAACTAGGTTTTTAATTCTTTAAACTCTGAGAAGGAAATTTAAAAATATCTATCTCTGCCCTTATTATTTTTGTTACAGGCAGGAATATGGATTTTCTTTCGGCCTTCCTAGCTGGCCCTGTACTGTCTACTGCTACTGGCCAAGCTCACATCTTCCTCTACAATTCTTAAACACCAGGAACATGAAATGTTCCTTTCTTACTCACCTCAGGATCTTCAGCACTGCTAAATACATGCTTCAGTTGTCCTGTAGGGGGAAGGGAAAATTAACCAGATGCTGTCAGAAAACTGCCTGGGCTGCTGAATCCCACAGAACAAGTCAACCCAAACAGAGATGATTTCCTGTTTCACAACATCCCTCCAGGAGACACATTTCATTCACACAGCCAGCAAGAGATCAGGACAATATTCTTGGCTGTGCCCACACTGCAGCCAGTTTAGCCAGTAAATGAATTCAAATATGATCAAGCAAATGCAAAGTGTTTTTCTTTAACACTCAATGCTCCTGTTCTACCAAACACATAAGACAGCTTCTGAAATTTTCTCCTTCAGGTACTCTTTTTTTTTATCACTCAGTGTCATGCACTTGTTCTGATTAACTTGCAGCAAACAGTTGCCCAGAAAAGCTTCCCCACAGTCCCCCTGCAGGTGGTGCAGTTCTATTGCCGAAGAGCACAGCAGCACTTCCATTCAAAGGGAACAACTATTTTAGCACTCAGTAAAAGGTCAAGTTAGTAAAATCCTTTCATGACAAAATTTAAAAAGAAAGAAGCTTTCTCTGAATTCTGGGAACAACTGCAGAGTTTTTGGAAGGCTTTAAAGAAGGTCTGCCAGTCTACATTTTCAAAGGTGTCTTGCTTGTCCCAGCAACCTGAGTAAATGACAGACTCTGCTGCCACAGACTCCCCTGTGGAGGGAACGGATGCCCTGCAGGTTCCCCTGTAAATGCTGCTCCTGTGGCTACAGACACCCCCTTTTTAGCTGAACGTCATGACAGGAGCTTTACCAAACCACTGGCACTCTAATGCTCTTTCTGTTTCAAAATCAGAAACTCAGCCACCAAGAAAGAGCAGGAAGACATACAAAAGCCAGGTTAGGATACACCCTTACCGAAGTAGAATGGAAAACTCTACTTACGAACAAAGTGTGCAACGTAATATGCGGAAAAACAAACACCATAGGCAGCAAAAGCTGCTGTGGCCAGATGGTGGATCATTGTCCCAGTGCTGTGCAAGTTTTCTCCAACACTAGAAAAACAAGTGCCCTGTCAGAGTGCAGCTGCCCACTGACCAATGCTCAAACCAGGAGGGTTCTCCTGATGCGAGCAAGGCCTAGGGCTGCTCTGACACTCAGGCCTTCCATGCACCAAGACAACCTTCTGATGCCACTATGACGATGTGGCAACCATGCCCTGACATCACAAAGCAAATGCTCCATGTTGGTCTGTGAATTTATGCAAAGCAATAACCAACCTTCCCTACAGCAAACACAAAAGAGCCTGGGAAATTCTCATCTGTCACAAAGCAGCAAAAAATCCCCTCATGGGCCAAACCCTGTTGTTCAGGGATCCAAGAGGAACTCCAAGAGTGCCCCAAGGACCTACAGCCTGTACCCCAGCTGAGCACTCAGATGGGCCTCAAGCAAAGGAAACCAGGCCAAGAAAATGGTCCACAGCATTGCACATGTGAGAAATGACTCTCACTTTTAAAGGTTTAGTAAACCTTAACAAAGGACTGACGAAGGAAAACTTGCAGCATTGGGAGTCTCTGTGACTAGCAGCCACGTGCTCATCTACAAAAAGGATGCTCTGCCTTTTATACCCTTAGCTCCTCCAAAAGTTTTGTCAGTCAACTCTTTCTCTGCTGCCCATTGGTGGAGATTACTTTCTTGCATCCTGACTGGAGGTCAGGGGTTGTTACACCCTGCCTGCTGGTCACAAGCCAGCCCTCCTCAAATGCCCTGACTACCAAGGCTATTACAAGGGGGACGGGAAAGAGGACTATGGGAGGATATATCACAATACCATCATTACACATTTGAACATCCACATAACATCTGCTTCTTAATTGTCAGAGCCAACCATTGCATTACTTGTCCAGAACACACAGAACCAGGAGAGAAGCCACTGTTGGCATCACAGCTGAAATGCTTCCTAACAAATCTCCCCACATATTTGCACCTTTATTGGACATACCCAGGGCTCCGGTGTGGGTACATCTCTGCCTTTCTTCCCCTGTGGCAGCAGTCGAACTGGCAGCATCTGCCCGCCAGCAGCAGCTGCTCCAAGCTGGGAACGCCACTGGCGGTGCTGATTTCCAGAGGCTTCTGTGTGCAGGGGAAGCCAAGGCAGGAGCGGGTTGAACGGTGCTGGCGCTGCTGCTGCTCTGTGCCAGAGAGCCCCAGCTGGGCAGGGCACGGTGCCCACTGCGCTGCGGGCTCCTTCTCCTGCCACAGCTGGGCACACCTGGCAACAAGGCATGACAACTTGTGGGCAAGCCAAGGGGTGTCTGGGGCTGCACTGCTCTGCACACACCCAGCACACCTGCAGCACAGAATTTTAACCCTCAAACAGGTAAACCAAAGGGAAACAGGTGGAAAAGATTTCATTTCAACCTTTCTTTATGCTTCAATAGAAATGACCAAAATGAAAGTTACCAAGCAGGGCCCGATCCACACTGCCAGCTCAGTGTGAGAAAAGAGGCATTACTTTATTTCAGTGCTGGTTGTGTGAGGAATCACTTCCCTGAAACATGCACACCCACGTGTTAGTATCCATGGAACTAAGACATTACTTTCATTACTTTTATTCATTACTTTGCTCAAACTCACATGCTAAACATTCTCCCAAAGTATTTGACATGTTTAAATCCCTTCCCCAAAATTACTGACATCTAGAGTAGGGGTCTCTTGAGGGTCTCTGGTGGTCATGTGGTGAACAACCCATTCCTCAAATTCTCCTCCCATGGTTAAGAGCCTTCTTCTCCTTGAATGCATTGCAGCTACCTCCTCAGTAGGCCCACTATCTTTATTCTCAAGGCTAAGACATCCACTTGCACACATTAAACATTGGTGTGAGGGAAGGTACAACTAAGCACTGCCTGGTAAAGCTTAAAAAATTCACAATTTGTTGCACATCAACACTTCCCCAATATCTCTCGTTCCTTCTCTGGGAACCAAACACAAGCATTTTGTGATCACTGAGCCCAAGGCCACCTCCAGCCCTCCTGTCACCCAGAAGCCCTTCTGTCCTCACAAACAGCAGGCCCAGCAGTGCCTTCCCTCACTGGCTCAGTCACCAGCTGTGT
Organism: Melozone crissalis; assembly: GCF_028551555.1. Lineage (NCBI taxonomy): Eukaryota > Metazoa > Chordata > Aves > Passeriformes > Passerellidae > Melozone > Melozone crissalis. The sequence goes on along the minus strand of NW_026535850.1, from coordinate 1,829,499 downwards.
CAGGAGTTCTCTGTCACACACTCCAGGACCATCCTGGACTGTTTGCTCTCCGCTGCACTCTGTTGCCAGCAGACATCCCCACCCTGTTCCATGCCCCTTGCAGAACCCTGCACCTGCTGTCCATGGGCACCTGGCAAGGGGAGGCACTCACGGCAGAGATGCACCAGCTGCCCTGGGCAGGAACCAAAACCCTCTGGTGGCACAGCTGCTGGCCTGTGTCTGGCACAGCTCTGCACGCCCCACTCCTCACGGGCTCTGGGCTGGAAATGCAATTGCACTTTCTGCCTCATGGAGAAATACCAGGGCTGCACAAACCACGGCCAGCAGGCCACATCCCAAAGGCACTGCAGCATGGAGCTGAGAAGGGAGAACACCCTTCCCCAATTCCTAACCATACCAAAACCACCATCATTGGGACTTTTAATCTTCTGAATGTAGAGTTGATTCACAGGGTGACAAGGGAAGCTTGCAATGGAGTTGAAGTTTGGTAGAGTTATTATTCTGAGTCCTACTCAGACTGTTGATTTGAAAATTTATTTTAAAATATTTTTTAAAAGGCTGTCCAGTCATATGGTTTTGTTCTAATACCAAAATGGCTAGATGAAATGTACTGGCATTTTAATTACATCCAAACTGATTAGTCTGTAAAAGCTTTCCTGCAGAATAGCCACTGAACAAGAAATGAAAATCTGTGGACTGTTGACTTTGCAAATTTCTGCTAAACTTATCAGACAATGAGGAGTTTTTAGTTAGATCATAGAGTAAATAAATTCCTATGGATTACTTGATTTGGATAAACCTGTTGATTTCAAATTAAAACTGCCAGCACATACTAAGTGGAAATCTGAATACTCCCTTCTATGAACTCTGAATTATTAGATAGTCATTGTTTGCTATATAAACAAAAATTAATATTCTGGCTATTTTTTTTACTTACAGACAGCTCTTCAACACTCTTTGTAACACTAGAAAGAGAGTTTGTAGCAATGTGAACCATGGGTTGGTGGGGCATTGCAGAAGGCTCCTATGCCAGCACTAAATGTTCACATTTACCATAGCATCACTTCTTGCCTTTAATTCCAAGCTACAGCTCAGTTCCTGCAGTATAGATTCACATTTGTAGTCTGTATTTGCAGCTGGTTCTTACTTTCCTGTCCAGAACAAAATCATGCTTGGATCTCAAATCAAAATAAAACGAGGAAAGAGTCAGGTTCTGGATAGGTATAGCAAGAACTAAGAGAGTTTTTTGCAAATATGTTGAAAAGTTGTTTGTACATGCTGCAAAAATGGCAGATTAAAGACTTGCACTCTAACTTGCAAGCTGAGCTTTGCCTGTTCTTTCTGGAATGATTTCTTGAGGCCAGACACTGAACCCAATGAGTAAGAGAATCAAAATCACCGGAGTAGTTTGGAGAATATTGTAAATTATTCTGTCATGATGCTTTTTGCCTACAAGTTCTGGCCATCATCCGATTGGAGTAATTAGAGGAGATGGAAGCCATCACACTGTGCCTGTGCACACAATTCCTTCCCAGGAGTAATCCATGATGCAACGCTGACACATCCACACCAGCAGCTGTTGCCACACAGTCATGAAGCAGAGAATTTGTATTTCTGCTACACCTGGACAGCTGAAGATGCCTCTGCTGAGCTAATTTTAGTGACTGCCCACCACAGATGAGACCTTGTGGTCAGTCTCCAACAAGTCAGGGCAGTTAATATTCTGCCTAAATGAAGTAAGTCTAGCAATACATAGACCATGGAGCCTGAGGAAAGCCAGCAGCTGTGGGAGATTTAATTTGTTTCCACATCTTTCTTTTTACTAATTTATTGCAGTCAATTATTTAAAGAATGGAAACTTTTGGCATACCATTGGCTGGAAGGTTGGTCAGTCTTCCATTCATGACTCCTCTGAAAGCATCACCCCAGTGTTTTTATCAGTAGCTCTTCCATCATCATGGCTCACACAGCATTTCCTGCAGCTCTTGCTGGAGTCAGGGAAAGGCACCAGGAGAAGGGGGAGAAAGCTGTGTGCAGAGACTGTGTCAGCTGAAGACACATTGGTTTCCTCAATGTCCTGGGGTGACGTTATGATGCTTGTATCCCCATTCATCTGTTCTGTGCCTTTAAGACTTGCTCTGAAGAGTGGAAGTTTTGTTTGGGTTTCTCTTATCAGGGACACAGAGACGGGCAGTACATAGGGCTGTTTTAGCTTCTTGCTTTCAGCTTGCTGCTTTGCTTGCTCTCTTTTCTGCTCTCACTTCTGCTCTGCTTTGGCCTCTGCTTATAAGCTAGTTCTAGCTAAACAGTCCACATTCCTTCCTGGACTGTTTCCCCTCTCCTGTTTCTGTGACCATCTTGAACCTGCTCCGGACTGGGACCCGGGAACACCGAAGGTTTGGCTGCAGCAGCTGCCCCAGCGCCGGAGGGACTGAGAACAGAGCAACCCCCCCCCGAAAGAGACTTTCTGATTTTGTCATCTTTCTCAGAGTATTGTCATCAGGTATTGTTCATTTTGTGTGCTGGGGGGTGTTGTGCCTGAAATAAACAGGTTCTTTCCACCTCTCTCCAGGGAATTTTTTCCCGAACCGGTTGGGGGGAGGGCCCGTGTGGGTTTGCTTCCTGGAGGGGCCCTCCTTTGCAGATTCTTTAACAAATTTGCCCTAAACCAGGATAAAATATTGGTGCCCAAACGTGGGGCTTGAGAGAGAGTGGAAAAACCCTGTTTTGACTGCATTTTGGTTGCTATTACTCTGCGTTCGTTTAAATCAGCTAATAGCCATGCTTTTTGAATTCATAATGTTTATTGGGGTGAAGGTTTGCATGCATTTCTGGTCCCTAGGGCTTTCTGAGATTTTAATACCCCTCTGGTCCCTAGGTTTATTTTCTTATCCAGAAATAGCTTTTATATTGCCCCTAATACGTAGTTTTTACATCAGAGGGGCAGTGACCAGAGTAGCTATCCTGCTGGGCTTGGTGGCAATGATGTGCAAGAAATTTATAAACATGCCAGGGTCTGCTCCAGGTATGAATGGTTCATGGATATGGTTATGCATCCAGTTTGTTGCAGGAGGAGCAGGAGGGAATGAGGTTTTTCAGCCTCTGCTTTCCTTCTTCTCCTATGAATCAGTTGCATCACTAGTGAAGGATGTTCAGTTTCCCCTCAATGTTACAGAAACCATCTTCCTGGTATTCAATCTGGTAACCTACCTCTATACAACCTGCTGCTTCTCTAGAATGAGGGCTGAGATTTCTAGACGGGCTGATGAGACCCCTGACTCAGGAGTAAACCCCAGTGTGGAAAACCCTAAGTGGTGTGGGAAATGGGAGGATATGGGCCAAATCCTGAAGGAATTCTCTGACCCTATAGTCTGGGATTTTCCCCATGAACAAATTCAGAACCCAGATGAGGTGGAGAAATATCTGAAAGAGAAGTACCAGGATGAGCCTAAGGAGAGGAAGGTCATTGCAGTGAGCTGGGCCCTGGCATATGCTTATCGCACACTGCTAGATACTGCCGGGCAGCAGACAGAGGCAGGGGGGCAGGGAGATCAATCAGCAACTGTCCCAGTGACTCAGGCTGCAGCTAACACTCCAGGCTCGAAGCCAGCAGCTAAACCCATGGCTGTTGCTACCAGCACTAGAAGTGGGAAATGCACGGACAAGACCAATCAATCAGTGGATGATGATTATGATGATGATGATGAAGGAGAAGGAACCTCAATGCCTTCTGACATAAAATCAGGAGTCAAAGCAGCAGGTGCAAGATCAGATGCGAGTATTGAGTCCTTTTCCCTGAAGGACCTTCGTGGCCTATGGAAGGACTACACTTGAAGGTCTGATGAATCCATAATTAGTTGGCTTGTCCGTCTCTGGGATGCTGCAGGCGAGGCTACAATTCTGGATGGCACTGAAGCCAGGCATTTGGGATCCCTGTCACAGGATCCTGTCATCGACCAAGGAATGATGAGGGGGGCTAACCCTCACAGCCTCTGGGAACAGGTCCTAAGAAGTGTAGCAGAAAGATACCTGTGTGCAGACGATCTCTATATGCAGCAAACTCAGTGGAAGACAATAGAGCAAGGGATCCAACACCTGAGAGAAATGGCAGTGGCAGAGATTATCTTCTCAGATGATGTAACAACTAGGAACCCAGACTTAGTACCATGCACGTCTGTGATGTGGCAGAAACTTGTACGACTTGGGCCACATAAATATGCTTCTGCCTTAGCCATCATGAAGAGGGATGAGAGGGGTGAGACGGTGCTTGACATGGCAAGGAAGCTCTGAGCATATGCAGATGCTGTACATGGCCCCACATGCCAGAATCGCAGCGGTAGAAACACATCTGCAGAATTTAGAGGATAAGATAGAGGAGAACCATAAGAAGCTTAGAGAGGAGATTAAAGAAGACCTTCTCCAAATTTCAGCAGTACAGATCCGAGGTTCTGGTCTCCAAGGCAGACGTTTCCCAGATGGTGAGAGAAGGTACACCCCACGAGCTGAGCTGTGGTTTTACCTGCGTGATTGTGGGGAAAACATGAGAAGGTGGGATAGGAAACCTACTGCTGTTCTGGCATGACGGGTACGTGAACTGAAGGAAGCCACCAGGAGGAAAGCAGCTCCAGTTGCCCGTAGCCGACCAGCCAGGTATGATGATGATGACATGTCTGATCCCCTCGAAGGAACATCCAAAACATACGCCCAGGGAAAGAAGGATAACCAGGCTTAGAGGGGCCCTGCCTCTAGCCAGGTAGAGGCCCGGGAAAATCGTGTTTTCTGGTCTGTGTGAATTTGTTGGCCTGGCACATCGGAACCACAAGAGTACAAAGCTTTGGTCGATACTGGTGCGCAATGCACATTAATCCCATCAAGACATGTGGGGACAGAGTCTGTTTCTATTGCTGGTGTGACAGGGGGATCCCAGGATTTCACTTTGGTGGAAGCTGATGTGAGCCTAACGGGAAATGAGTGGCAGAAGCATCCTATTGTGACTGGCCCAGAGGCCCATGTATTTTGGGCATAGACTACCTTCCAAGTGGGTACTTCAAAGACCCAAAAGGACTCCGATGGGCAATTGGAATAGCTGCTGTAGAGACAGAGGGCATTCAGCAATTGAACACCTTGCCTGGGTTGTCTGAGAATCCATCTGCAGTAGGATGCCTGACAGGAGAAGAGCGACGAGTACCAATTGCCACCTCAACAGTTCATCAACGACAGTATAGAACCACTCGAGATCTGTGATCCCCCTCCATAAGATGATCCGAGAGCTGGAGAGCCAAGGGGTGGTCAGCAAGACCCACTCACCCTTCAACAGCCCCATTTGGCCTGTGCGAAAATCTGACGGGGAATGGAGATTGACTGTAGACTACCGTGCCTTGAATGAAGTGACTCCACCACTGAGTGCTGCCGTGCCAGACATATTAGAGCTCCAGTACGAGCTTGAGTCCAAGGCAGCAAGGTGGTATGCCACTATAGACATTGCCAATGCATTTTTCTCCATTCCTCTGGCAGCAGAATGCAGGCCTCAGTTTGCTTTCACATGGAGGGGCGTGCAGTACACCTGGAACCGACTGCCCCAGGGGTGGAAGCACAGCCCCACCATCTGCCATGGACTGATCCAGACTGCACTAGAAAGGGGAGAGGAGCCAGAACATCTGCAGTACATTGATGACATCATTGTGTGGGGGAACACAGTTGCGGAAGTGTTCGAGAAAGGGAAGGAAATCATCCAGATCCTCCTGGGAGCTGGTTTCGCCGTTAAAAAGAGCAAAGTAAAGGGACCAGCTCGTGAGATTCAGTTCCTGGGAGTGAAGTGGCAAGATGGACGGCATCAGATTCCCACAGATGTCATCAACAAGATCACAACAATGTCTCCACCCACCAATAAGAAAGAGACACAAGCTTTCTTGGATGCAATAGGTTTTTGGAGGATGCATATTCCTGAGTACAGTCAGATCATGAGCCCTCTTTACCTGGTCACCCGCAAGAAGAACAATTTCCAGTGGGGCCCTGAGCAGCAACAAGCCTTTGTCCAGATCAAACAGGAGATTGCTTATGCAGTAGCCCTTGGCCCAGTCAGGACAGGACCAGAGGCAAAGAACATGCTCTACTCTGCAGCTGGGAACCATGGCTTGTCCTGGAGTCTTTGGCAGAAGGTGCCTGAGGAGACTCAGGGTCGACCACTGGGATTTTGGAGTCGAAGCTACAGAGGGTCTGAAGCCAACTACACTCCAACAGAGAAGGAAATCTTGGCTGCCTATGAAGGAGTCCAGGCTGCCTCGGAGGTAATAGGCACTGAAGCACAACTCCTCCTGGCACCCCGACTACCAGTGCTGGGGTGGATGTTCAAAGGCAAGGTTCCTTCCACTCACCATGCCACCAGTGCTACATATAGCAAGTGGATTGCTGTTATCACTCAACGCGCCTGTATAGGTAAACTGAATCGCCCTGGGATTTTGGAGATAATTACAAATTGGCCCAAAGGTGAGAATTTTGGTGTCACACATGGAGAGGAACAAGAACCAGTGACACGGGCTGAAGAGGCTCCTCCCTATAACCAACTGCCCCCAGAGGAAACACGCTACGCTCTTTTCACTGACGGTTCCTGTCACATCCTTGGGATGAACCGGAAGTGGAGAGCAGCCGTATGGAGCCCCACACGATGGGTTGCACAAGCTACCAAAGGAGAAGGTGGATCAAGCCAACTTGCAGAACTCAAAGCTGTTCAACTGGCCCTAGACATTGCTGAGAGAGAGAAGTGGCCAAAGCTCTACCTCTACACTGATTCATGGATGGTAGCCAATGCTCTGTGGGGATGGCTGGAGAGGTGGAAAAAGGCTAACTGGCAACGTAGAGGGAAACCAATTTGGGCTGCTGATGAGTGGAAAGACATTGCTACCAGGGTAGGGAGGCTACCTGTGAAAGTCCGCCATGTAGATGCCCATGCACCCAAGAGTAGGGCCAATGAGGAGCACCAAAACAATGAGCAGGTAGACCAAGCTGCAAAGATAGGGGTGTCCAAAATAGACCTAGACTGGGAACATAAGGGAGAGTTATTCCCAGCTCAATGGGCCCATGATGCCTCAGGCCACCAGGGCAGAGATGCCACCTATAAGTGCGCATGAGACCAAGGGGTGGATCTAACCATGGACAGTATTTCTCAGGTTATCCATGACTGTGAGACGTGTGCTGCCATCAAGCAGGCCAAGCGAGTGAAGCCCCTGTGGTACGGTGGGCGGTGGTCCAAGTACAAGTATGGGGAGGCCTGGCAGATTGACTCCATCACTCTGCCCCAGACACGCCAGGGCAAGCGCTATGTGCTGACCATGGTGGAAGCCACCACTGGATGGTTGAAAACCCACCCTGTGTCTCATGCTACAGCCCGGAACACCATCCTGGGCCTTGAAAAGCAAGTTCTGTGGAGACATGGCACCTCTGAGAGGATCGAGTCAGACAATGGGACTCATTTCAAGAACAGCCTTATCAACACCTGGGCCAGGGAACATGGCATTGAGTGGGTGTACCATATCCCCTACCATGCACCAGCTGCAGGAAAAGTGGAGAGGTACAATGGACTACTAAAAACCCAGTTGAAAGCTTTGGGTGGGGGATCTTTCAAAAATTGGGAGCAGCATTTAGCAAAGGCCACCTGGTTAGTTAACACCCGAGGTTCCACCAACCGAGCAGGTCCTGCCCAGTCTGAGTCCCTGAATGTAATAGAAGGAGACAAAGTCCCAGTGGTACATATCAGAGGTTTGTTAGGGAAGACTGTGTGGATCAATTCTGCCTCGAGTACAGACAAACCCATTTGTGGGGTTGTCTTTGCTCAGGGACCAGGTTGCACGTGGTGGATAATGCAAAGAGATGGAACAACACGATGTGCACCTCAGGGAGATCTGATCGTGGGGTAAGAATGATGTGCAGTATCACTGTCCATTGGATGTTACTGCCATTGTCTGTACATTAAACCATACAGACGGGAGATTGAAGGAAATGTGTAAGTGTTGAAGGTCTGGGCAAGTGGAAGATGGAGAAGGAAATGCGTAAGTGTCGAAGGTCTGAGCAAGTGAAAGATGGAGCTTTAAGTGACTAAAGTGAAAAGGGGGAATCCTGCAGCTCTGTAGTATAGGGCCTGGATTCAGTGGTCCAGTGTGGGGATGTGATGAAGTCATGATGGGTATTGTTTGTAAATTTTGGGGGAACAGATGGAAATTTTGTATGAATAATGCATGATGTGTGGTAGTATGTTGATGATATGGGGATAAGGGGTGGAATGTCCTGGGGTGACGTTATGATGCTTGTATCCCCATTCATCTGTTCTGTGCCTTTAAGACTGGCTTTGAAGAGTGGAAGTTTTGTTTGGGTTTCTCTTATCAGGGACACAGAGATGGACAGTACATAGGGCTGTTTTAGCTTCTTGCTTTCAGCTTGCTGCTTTGCTTGCTCTCTTTTCTGCTCTCGCTTCTGCTCTGCTTTGGCCTCTGCTTATAAGCTAGTTCTAGCTAAAGAGTCCAAATTCCTTCCTGGACTGTTTCTCCTCTCCTGTTTCTGTGACCATCTCAAACCTGCTCCAGACTGGGACCTGGGAACACTGAGGGTTTGCACCGTTTGGCCTGCAGCAGCTGCCCAGTGCCGGAGGGACTGAGAACAGAGCAACCACCCCCGAAAGAGACTTTCTGATTTTGTCGTCTTTCTCAGAGCGGTGTCATCGGGTATTGTTCATTTTGTGTGCTGGGGGGTGCTGTGTCTGTCAAATAAACAGGTTCTTTCCACCTCTCTCCGAGGAATTCTTCCCGAACCAGTTGGGGAGGAGGGCCCGTGTGTGTTTGCTTCCTGGAGGGGCCCTCCTTTGCAGATTCTTTAACAAATTTGCCCTAAACCAGGACACCAGCACAGCCATTTGCCCAGGCAGCCCAGAGCAGTGGTCACAGCGCCAAGGCTGACAGAGCTCAAGAAGAGTTTGGACAATGATCTCAAGCACATGGGGTGACTCTAAGGGTTTCCTGCACATGGCCAGGAGCTGGACTCGATGACCCTGATGGGTCCCTTCCAACTCAGCATATTCCATGATTCTATGACCCTTATTCACACCGTGAGGTAATTTCATATTCCCTTTGGTTTCCACTCTTGTGTGGTTTCATCTTTACAGCCAGACACAAAACGGTTTTCCTGATTTGGGAGGTGAAATGAAGATCATTACCTTGTGTCCTTGTGGCAGTCCTGAGCAAGCTTCCCTGCCACGTGTGGCAGCCTTTCAGCTCTGGCTGTGCCTGCGAGCTGGGTGACTCCAATTCTCTCCATCAGGGACAGGAGGAGTTGGGCCGCACACTCGCGCACCGGGGCGTGGCGGCTGCTGGGGAGGAGAGAGCAAACCCTGGGCACAGGGACAAGGAGCAGCAGCAGCGCCGCCCTTGGCCAAAGCTGCTCCCTGCCCTTGCTGGGGGAAGGAGCCTGGGCTCTCCCTGCACCTTCAGACACCTGCAGAAGGTTCTGTCCTCAGCTAAACACAAAGGTAGCATTGTACACAAGGCCTGCCTGCACGGAAGAGGGAGGAATTCAGTCTCCCTGCTCTGTCTGATATTCAGTTTCTTTCACAGTATTTACTCTGAGAAAGATTAAAGAAATAGATGACATATGAATAATTTAGAAATAAAGGACAATTCATGCTGACCCATCAGAGGGCACCCAGTACACAGAGCTGCAGCAGGATCGAGGCTCTTTCCACCCATTTATCCCCAAATCTGCTGAACTCTGGAAAACAACAAATGCAGGGAAAACACATTGTGGGCTGTGAAGTTGCAGGATATCCAGCAATGCAGCCTGTTTCTTCTGTGGGGCTTGGCAATGGATCCATCTGAATCTTTTACCCTATTCCAAAGCTGAGGAAAGGGTGGCAGGCAGTTTAGCCAGGCTGTCCTGTTCTAGAGAGTGTCTCTTGGGAACTAGCAGGCCCAGAACCAACATTTAAAGCAGCATTTGCTCCAACTGTCCCATGGCAGTCAGCCTGTGGAGGTGCCTGTAAAGTGATTCATCATCTCAAGGCTAACATGAAACATCAGTTTGAATAGAAAGCAGAGCTCTAAGGCCAGCACAGTCATGCAAGACTCCTTTGGCAGGAGCTGCACCTGCTGTGCAGGCTGTGCCACACCCAGCAGATTGTCCCCCATGTGCTCCATGCCCCAGCAAGGATCCTCCTAATTTCTAAAGTTAATGGCATCATGAGGAGACATGGTTTTCCCAGGGCCTCTGTGGTTAGAGCTGTGAAATACCAAACACTGCTCACAGCTGCAATTGCAATTGTCCCTTTGCCCACAAAAGCACAAGGCTCTATCCTTGGCCTTTGCAGGCACTTTCCCTTCCCCACTGATCATCACATCTAGGAAAATCTGACAGACTGGGAGAACTCCAGCGAGCAGCAGGAAGCTGAGTCAGAGGAGCTTTAGTTTGGATATCAGGAAAAAAGGTTTTTCACCCAGAGGGTGGCTGGGCACTGGAACAGGCTCCCCAGGGCAGTGGTCACAGCACCAAGCCTGACAGGGTTGAAGGAGCATTTGGACAACAATCTCAGGCACTTGGTGTGACCCTTGGGCTGCTCTGGGCAAGGCCAGGAGCTGGACTCGATGGTCCTGATGGGCCCATCCAACTCCCCATATTCTACACTTCTGTGATTCTGAGAACTAATGGGCTGCAGGAGGGCAGAAATAGGTGACAAGAGGAGAGAAGTGAGGTTGGTTGGAGAATCAAGTCACTGAGTCCACAGAAGATACAGGATACAGGACCCTTCCCTCCCACCATTCCCATTCTCCGTCTCATCCCTTCTCCCTCCCACACACACGAAGGTGAAGAACATCACTAAAAGAAGAAGAACCTGCTTGACTCCCATGTCCATGAGAGCAGTCATTGCTCGTGCAGGAGTCACATTCTCCACCATGATCCCCAGGCTCTGACTGGCTGCTTTCTGAACAAATTCTGGGGAGCTGGACACCATCTGGAGAAGGAGCCGAGCAACCTCATCCACCTCAGAGTCCATGTCCTTCTTCAAGGTCACAAAGAGCTCTCCCAGAGTGACAATGGCAGAGCAGGACACCTTGGAACGGAGGGTGGTCACCTGGGGAAGCCATGAGGGGAAACATAAGAATCACCTTGGAAAGAAAACCAGTTGCCTTCAACAGAAGTCCCAGGAAATGACAACACATCCCACTGGGTCCAGAGGAACATACAAGTACAGGAAGAGCAGGAGAGCACAAGCACAGAAAGGCACTTACTCTGGCACCAATTTCTGGCCTCAGACCTGCTCACTGCAGGCCTAAAATAAAAATTTCATTAAGTGTTCGACTTAACCCTTCTAAAATGTCCACAGCTTTGATTTTAGGCCCTTTAAGAAAATTAAAGCAAAAGCTGCTTTCAAATCATAACGGCACAACTGATAAAGATAAAAGAGTCAGGTGCTCCTGTTCAAAAAACCAACACCAGCAGTTGAAGCAGTCAGCCAGGAAACAGAAAACACGGGCTCTGGTCTACAGAATACTTTACAGTGTTTAATTACAGCTTGGGCAGAGATTGGGACTCTGGCAAATAACGTCATTAGTGTCTCAGTTTCTGCATTTGCACATTGCATTATAAAGGCACCACACTCAAAGATGAGAGTCAGATACCCGACCTGCCAGTAAATACAGCTGCATGTGCCCACAGATCCTACAGATAGCTGACAGACATTAGAAATCTCAGGTCTAAAACCAGAAATGAAGGCTGACCCTGAGCACACATGGAGATGAGCAAGCACATACCTACTGTACACACTATGTATGAAGTATGGGGGACAATTCCAAACAATGTTCTCACCTCGCTGGTAACTGCCAAGCAAACCTCACCAAGTCTACAAAGCAGGAGCTCTGAATGGGACCCAGCCAGGTGTTGGATGGTAAAGAGTCCCTTCTCCTTCAGCTCCCTGAAAGGCAGACGATTGATTTTTCTCTCCACCAAGGCAGCACCCTCTGAAATGACCAGGCTGGCAGCTCAGTAAACAATGGGAGGTGCTTTTCAAGGAGTGCTTAATGAAATCGTGGAACACGTTGCCCCAGGATGCTGTGGCTGTCAAAAGCATTCATAAACCCAAGAGGCAAAGAGAGGGGTTTCAGAGTGGCCTTTTGAGAAGACAGCCTTTCTGAAATCTCTGGCACATGAGGCCCCTCTGTCACTGCTTCCTAGGAGCTGTGAGACCGGGCCATGCTGCTGTTTGTTGTCACCTCCCTGTACCTGTCCCCGAGACACAGTGCCACCAGGCTGTTATTGGGGCCTTTTCCTTCTTTGCCAGCCCCAGCAGGCATTCAGCAGGGAGAGTCTGCACTGCCACTCTGGAGCTGAGTTTCCACTCTATGATCTCGGCCTCTCTGTCACCTCCTCCACTCCCCCTCACACATTCCCCAAAAAAGCAGCAGGATGTCTGCTGGGACCCTCTCAGCCTGCAGGAAGGCCAAGTGGGTCCTGGCCTCTCCTGACTCACAGCACAGCTTTCTTTCATCCCAGCATGGAAATATAAAAACTGTATTATCACATCACACAGAGGGCCAGGAGCTTTTTATTTTGGCTGCAAGTGTCCACAGGGCATTGGGGAAGAGGAGAAAAGGAGTGTTTTGCAGCAAGCAACCCGGCTACTCAGGCAGGATGTTACTGCGCCTGAGTGGGTCGCTGCTGGTGAGAGAGAGACGGTGAATCTTGTTTCTTGATCAGAAGGCTGGATTTATTGATATATGATATATAATACATTATAACTGTACTAAATAGAATAAAGAGAGAAGTTGCAGATGCTTGCTAAGCCAAGAATAGAAAAGAAAGAATCCAAAACAAAGTTGTGCCCAGGGACTCGGTCCCCTGGCTTGCTCTTGTGATTGGCCCTCAATTATAAACATACAAACATGAGCCAATCAAGGTGTCCCTGTTACATTCCACAGCAGCTGATAACAACTGTTTACATTCATCTTCTGGGGCCTCTGGCCTCCCAGAAAATGCAGAAATCTGAAAGAAAGGATTTCTGTGAAAAAATGTCTGCGACATCTCACCTTTCTAAATTGTATAAAATAAAAAAAATGCTGATGTGGAATGAACAGGAAATTTCTTCACCTGTAAAATATACAATACTAACAAATCACTAAAACAATCCTATAATCTAAGAAAATGCAATAAACAATGCAAAGAGAATTCAAGTCCATGCAGCTGAGTTTCAGGAACAGTCCATCAGCTAAAGTTGTTTCTTTTGGACATCTGAGAGTCCTTTTCGGTCCTGAAAACAAACTTGCTGCAAAAGGAATCCCATCAATAGTTATCAAAAAACCATTGACAGTCATAACACAATTTTAAACAGTTTGTGGAATGTCCTTTCTGGCCCTTCAATGCTTCAGAGCTGCTGCCCGCTATTTTCAATCTTTTTTATTTAATTTAAATTTTTTTTTTTTTTTTTTTTTTTTTTTTTTTTGATTGAAGAGCAAAAGAGCAGAAGCCGAGCAGAGCAGTGCCAGAGAAGGAAAGGCCCTGGGGGCCCTGGCCCATGCTGGACCAGGAACCCCAAAACTGGCTCACAAAGGGGGACCAGGTCCAGTAGGAGGTACCTCAATCCCCAGAAACATCAAGAGGCCAAATGCTGGCCCTGGCCCAGAAACTTTCTCAGCCCAATGGCCCAGGCCAAACCCATGACAGAGGCTCTGCATTCCCGCAGGCCTGAACCCTGCTGCCAGCACAAGGGCAGCACGGGCAGTGAGATGCTTCCTTTCCCCAAAACCACTGAGGCATGCCAGCAGTGAGGAAATAGAAGCCTTCCCCAGAAATCCCATCTGGGGTCTGGAGATGTTTGTTCCCCACAGCAAACCAGCTATGGTCTCCTCCAGCTGTGCCATCTTCCCCTGCAATGCATCGGGTTTGTCTCTCATCCGCCCCGTGGCATCACCATCCCCATCCCCTCCGGGCTGGGGATCAGAGGCAGGGCTCTCGGGATGCACCTGCCCCCCCATGCCACTAGGACGCAGGAGAGGCGGCAGCCTCCTTGGGACAGCAACCGAAACACCATCCCCCAAACCGCCGAGCTTGAAAGCCAGCAGCCGGGCTGCCGCAAGAGTCAGCTGGCGGGCAGCCCCCGCTCCACCGAAGGAGAGACCCCCGGCCGGGGCAGCTGCGGGGGCAGCCGGTCCGGGACGGTCCGGGCTCGAACCAGCCGCCGGTGCCATGGCAGTCTCTGACGCCGACACGGAGGACAGAGCCTCCGACAACGTCAGAGCCGCTGGAGCGGCCAGTCCGAGCGGCGAGGGGGGGGCCGGAACTGGGGAGGGAACCGCGCTGAGAGTGGGATCAGCCGCGGGCTGCTCCGAGGGTCCCGCAGGTTCAACGCCGTTTTCAGCCCCATCCTGAACAGGAACTGTCTCGCCTTGAGGCGGCGGGGATGCGCGGGAACACGCTGTTGCTGCGTCCCTTGGCTCTGAAAGCGGCGGCAGGCACGGCACAGGCAGCAGCGGAGCCGGGAGAAGCGGCGGAGCATCGCTGTTGCTTAGCAACAGCTCAAGCACAGGAAGTGCTGTCTCTTCTGCCTTCTCCGACGCTGAGCCGGAAGCTGGAGACGCATCCTCGTCGTTGCCTAGCAACAGCTCAGGGGGCGGGGAGGCCGGTGAAACCGCGGGCGGAACAGCCTGGAGAGGCGGAGACGGGATCTCCTGGAGTGACGGCTCTGGCAGGACCGGAGAAACATCAGAGACCGGTGCCGCCCCCATGTCTGAAGGCGGAGTCTGAGAGGCCGGCGCTGGCTTGAGCGGCCACTCCCATCCCCCCGGAGAGAGAGAAGGGGGGGAAGGAGAAAACTCCATCTGAGCATGCTCCGGAGCAAGAGTGAAAAAAACTTCTTCGCCCAGCGAAGTTTCAGCCCCCCCCGCCGCGAAGCAGGGCGGGGGGAAAAGCCCAAAGTCATCACCCACCGGGTCTTCTGCCAAGGAGGGGGGAAACGGTGCCTGGCCATAACAATTAGAAATCCATTGGAAACAAGCTGCTCTGCGTTTCAGAAGTGGGAAAAGCTGTATAAATGCTGGGTAGATAGAAGGCAGGACACGTCCCTGGCTCCAGACGAACTGGAAAATGGAGTCCATGCACTCCCAGACAAAAGCATCTAAAGCGTACAGGACATCAGTAAAGAACCCAAAAAGCTTTGCCCATCTAAAGAATTTATAGAGATCTGTTTCTGACAAAAAGCAACCATCTTCTCTGCACCAATGTTGCCAGAGGGCAATAAGTTTCTCCTCTGAAGGGGAGAATTGAATCTCTTCTGGCAAGGCATGTGTCTGCCATACAAACAGCCACAGACTACGAAGGGCTGGTTCATCAGGGATAGAAAAGCCCACAGTACCTTTTGAAAGAGTCCAGCTTGCTCTGGCCAGCTCCACAGGTCTGCTGCTCTTTTCCATCATCTTTCCTGAAGGTTTTCCAGAAGAAGGTTCTCTTTGTGGTCAGCCTTGGCTGTGAACTCTGTCCAAATCAGGATCTTCAGTTCTTCAGCTCCTGGCTTGAGTCCACTTTTGTGGTCACTTCAAAGCAACCATCAAATGCTACACATACAGGATTTTTACCCAGTGCAGCAATTTTGCTCCTCTGGTCTTATCAAATTAATTTTTGCTCTGACACGAGGGGTCACCAGATGTTACTGCGCCTGAGTGGGTCGCTGCTGGTGAGAGAGAGACGGTGAATCTTGTTTCTTGATCAGAAGGCTGGATTTATTGATATATGATATAAAATACATTATGACTATACTAAATAGAATAAAGAGAGAAGTTGCAGATGCTTGCTAAGCCAAGAATAGAAAAGAAAGAATCCAAAACAAAGTTGTGCCCAGGGACTCGGTCCCCTGGCTTGCTCTTGTGATTGGCCCTCAATTATAAACATACAAACATGAGCCAATCAAGGTGTCCCTGTTACATTCCACAGCAGCTGATAACAACTGTTTACATTCATCTTCTGGGGCCTCTGGCCTCCCAGAAAATGCAGAAATCTGAAAGAAAGGATTTCTGTGAAAAAATGTCTGCGACAGCAGGATGGTAGGGAAAGTGTCTGGAAGCTGCGTTTTAGGACTTCAGTTGTTCTGCTGCAGCTTCTGACAGAGCTGATGGGCAGATCCCAGAGCTGTGGAGAGTTCCTGGGAAATTTGTCCTTGGATATGTCTACGAATGCTCTCCCAGCCATGAGCTGCCATCTGTGTCCTGTCCATATGTTACTGCCTTGACTGTTGAGTGTCTGAGGTGCCTCTTGAGGCTGCTATGGACCTCCTTCACCAAGGAATGGGTTGTGACACCACATCCCTTTCTGCTTCTGTTTGGGCACTGACAGAGCCTGGAGCACTCTGGCTCGAGCTTGGGCTCTGGCCAAGCAAGATTGCAAATGAGAGCAGCTCATGGTCCTCAGCTCTTCCCTGCTGCTGGGACAGACAGACATGGCCATGGGGACAGAATGGAGCTGCCCCACCTGCCAGGGCACTAAGAAGGATGTGAATTTTTCTCTGCCCTGTCACCACCAGTTCTGCCTGGGCTGCATCCTGCAGTGGGCAAAGAGAAATCCATCGTGCCCACTCTGCAGAAGAATGATAGAAGCTGTCATGTTTTCTGAGTAGGATGAACAGGACTACACACAATGTGCCATCAGCTCCCCCAAACAATTGCTAGAGTCCAGCAGGGACAGAGCCTTGCTGAAAACAGCCCCCAAGACCCTGTGATGGCTGTTCCATCTTCCCCACAGGAAACACTGTCCCCAGCTGAGCAGGGGGCTGCAGGACCAGAGCCCGTGGATGGCCTCCTGCCCAAGGTGTGGGCCGAATTTTTCAAATAACAATGTCATCTGCTGGACCAAAGGTGTCCCTGGCTGCACCAGAAGCTGGAGGGAATATGCCAGCACCAGAGATGGCTGGTTAAGGAATTCATAGAGCAGCATCCTGCACGCCCTCTGTGCCTGTGGTCAAGTTGCCAAAATCTTGGTGCCAGTACTGCAGCTTCTCCTCTGGAGCAGTCTGAATTGCTGCTAGCATAGTCCAGGGTAAAGAAGCAAAAAGGACCTTTGCTTAATCTCCACAGATGTTTTATTCAGCTGTGCAGGGAGATGTTCAGGTCCCAGCACCCACACACAGAGGGTCTCACTTTGTCTCCAGAGGGGCCTGGGGGCTGACCCTGATCTCGGGGCAGTACAAAGATAAGGGGGCCGATCAGGAATAGGGAAGGTGTGGCTCAGGAACACAGGAACAGACACAGGAACAGGGGAAGTAGCCAATGGGGTCTAACAGCTTTTTGAGGGAAGTTTCTTGTGTCTCCATGGACCAGGCAATGCCCCCCCAGGGTCTTCCCTGTGTTTTATATTATTAGGAAAGCTTCTCTGAAGGATCAACTGAATCAACACAAAATTACAAAAACAATCAAAAGCACTCATAAGACAATTGTTCAAAATGCAAACAATTCTGAGTTCCCAATGTGCCAACAGATTTCTTGGAGTGTCTTAGATCTGGCAGGAGGGATGCAGGGTTTTCTTAGCACAGTTTATCAGGAAGCTGAGTCACACATACTGAACCTGTGGTCCATGGTCTCCTCACTGCCATTGGGCAGCAAGGAGGCCCAGAGGCTGCTGCGCTCTGCTCCTGTCAGGGCTGAACACAGCGGCTCTGTGGCCAGTGCCAGCTCCAGCTCCAGCAGCTCACAAGAGGAGACTCCTTCCAGAAGTTCTGCTGGCTCCAGTGTGGCAGACCAGCAGAGCCCACTGGAAGCCCCCCTCCATTGCAGCCACCCCCAGCTGCGCCCATCATCACTGCAGAGCAGGAGCTGCCCCAGAGGAGCCACGGCAGGAGCTCATGGCAGTGGCAGGTCCCTGTGCCCAGGGCAGAGCCACAGAACCTCTGCTCCTGCCTGGGACAGGGGCTGCTCACCCTGGTGTCCCACCAAGAGGAGGGATCCTGGGCCCCAAACTCTGCCCAGCCCTGCAAAAGGCCACCCCGCCAGAAGTACCAGCAAGGTTCCTGCAGCCATTCAGTCAAATCAGAGGAAACAAATGTCTCTTCAGCTGACACAGTCTCTGCACACAGCTTTCTCCCCCTTCTCCTGGTGCCTTTCCCTGACTCCAGCAAGAGCTGCAGGAAATGCTGTGTGAGCCATGATGATGGAAGAGCTACTGATAAAAACACTGGGGTGATGCTTTCAGAGGAGTCATGAATGGAAGATTGACCAACCTTTCAGCCAATGGTATGCCAAAAGTTTCCATTCTTTAAATAATTGACTGCAATAAATTAGTAAAAAGAAAGATGTGGAAACAAATTAAATCTCCCACAGCTGCCGGCTTTCCTCAGGCCCCATGGCCTATGTATTGCTAGACTTACTTCATTTAGGCAGAATATTAACTGCCCTGACTTGCTGGAGACTGACCACAAGGTCTCATCTGTGGTGGGCAGTCACTAAAATTAGCTCAGCAGAGGCATCTTCAGCTGTTGAAGTGTAGCAGAAATACATATTCTCTGCTTCATGACTGTGTGGCAGCAGCTGCTGGTGTGGATGTGTCAGCGTTGCTTCATGGATTACTCCTGGGAAGGAATTGTGTGCACAGGCACAGTGTGATGGCTTCCATCTCCTCTAATTACTCCAATCGGATGATGGCCAGAACTTGTAGGCAAAAAGCATCATGACAGAATAATTTTCAATATTCTCCAAACTACTCCTGTGGTTTCGATTTTCTTACTGATTAGGTTCAGTGTCTGGCCTCAAGAAATCAGTCCAGAAAGAATAGGCAAAGCTCAGCTTGCAAGTTAGAGTGCAAGTCTTTAATCTGCCGTTTTTGCAGCATGTACAAACAACTTTACAACATATTTGCGAAAAAATGTCTTAGTTCTTGCTATACCTATCCAGAACCTGACTGTCTCCTTGTTTTATTTTGATTTGAGATCCAAGCATGATTTTTTTCTGGACAGGAAAGTAAGAACCAGCTGCAAATACAGACTACAAGTGTGAATCTATACTGCAGGAACTGAGCTGTAGCTTGGAATTAAAGGCAAGAAGTGATGCCATGGTAAATGTGAACATTTAGTGCTGGCATAGGAGCCTTCTGCAATGCTCCATCAACCCATGGTTCACATTGCTACAAACTCTCTTTCTGGGGTTTACAAAGAGTGTTGAAGAGCTGGCTGTAAGTAAAAAAAATAGCCAGAATGATAATTTTTGTTAACATGGCAAATAACGACTATCTAATAATTCAGGGCTCATAGAAGTGAGTATTCAGATTTCCACTTAGTATGTGCTGGCAGTTTTAATTTGAAATTAACAGGTTTATCCAAATCAAGTAATCCATAGGAATTTATTTGCTCTATGGTCTAACTGAAAATGCCTCATTGTCTGATAAGTTTAGTACAAATTTGCAAAGTCCACAGTTTACAGATTTTCATTTCTTGTTCAGTGGCTATTCTGCAGGAAAGCTTTTACAGACTAATCAGTTTGGATGTAATTAAAATGCCAGTACATTTCATCTAGCCATTTTAGTATTAGAACAAAACCATATGACTGGACAGCCTTTTAAAAAAATATTTTGAAATAAATTTTCAAATCAACAGTCTGAGTAGGACTCAGAAAAAATACTCTACCAAACTTCAACTCTATTGGAAGCTTCCCTTGTCACACTGTGAATCAACTCTACATTCAGAAGATTAAAAGTCCCAATGATGGTGGTTTTGGTATGGTTAGGAATTGGGGAAGGGTCTTCTTCCTTCTCAACTCCATGCTGCAGTGCCTTTGGGATGTGGCCTGCTGGCCGTTGTTTGTGCAGCCCCGGTGTTTCTCCATGAGGCAGAAAGTGCAATTGCATTTCCAGCCCAGAGCCCGTGAGGAGTGGGGCGTGCAGAGCTGTGCCAGACCCAGGCCAGCAGCTGTGCCGCCAGAGGGTTTTGGTTCCTGCCCAGGGCAGCTGGTGCATCTCTGCCGTGAGTGCCTCCCCTTGCCAGGTGCCCATGGACAGCAGGTGCAGGGTTCTGCAAGGGGCATGGAACAGGGTGGGGATGTCTGCTGGCAACAGAGTGCAGCGGAGAGCAAACAGTCCAGGATGTTCCTGGAGTGTGTGACAGAGAACTCCTGACACAGCTGGTGACTGAGCCAGTGAGGGAAGGCACTGCTGGGCCTGCTGTTTGTGAGGACAGAAGGGCTGCTGGGTGACAGGAAGGTTGGAGGCGGCCTTGGGCTCAGTGACCACAAAATGCTTGTGTTTGGTTCCCAGAGAAGGAACGAGAGATGTTGGGGAACTGTTGACCTGCAACAAATTGTGAATTTTTTAAGCTTTACCAGGCAGTGCTTAGTCGTACCTTCCCTCACACCAGTGGTTAATGTGTGCAAGTGGATGTCTTAGCCTTGAGAATAAAGACAGTGGGCCTACTGAGGAGGTAGCTGCAATGCATTCAAGGAGAAGAAGGCTCTTAACCATGGAAGTAGAATTTGAGGAATGGGATATTCACCATATGACCCCCAGAGACCCTCAAGAGACCCCTACTCTAAATGTAAGTAATTTTGGGGAAGGGATTTAAACATGTCAAATACTTTCTGAGAATGTTTAGCCTGTGAGTTTCAGCAAAGTAATGAATAAAAGTAATGAAAGTAATGTCTTAATTCCATGGATACTAACACGTGGGTGTGCATGTTTCAGGGAAGTGATTCCCACGCACCCAGCACTGAAATAAAGTAATGCCTCTTTTCTCACACTGAGCTGGCAGTGTGGATCGGCCCTGCTTGGTAACTTTCATTTTGGTCATTCCTATTGAAGCATAAAGAATGGTTGAAATGAAATCTTTTCCACCTGTTTCCCTCTGGTTTACCTGTTTGAGGGTTAAAATTCTGTGCTGCAGGTGTGCTGGGTGTGTGCAGAGCAGTGCAGTACCAGACACCCCTTGGCTTGCCCACAAGTTGTCATGCCTTGTTGCCAGGTGTGCCCAGCTGTGGCAGGAGAAGGAGCCCGCAGCGCAGTGGGCACCGTGCCCTGCCCAGCCGGGGCTCTCTGGCACAGAGCAGCAGCAGCGCCAGCACCGTTCATCCCGCTCCTGCCTTGGCTTCCCCTGGCACACAGAAGCCTCTGGAAATCAGCACCGCCAGTGGCGTTCCCAGCTTGGAGCAGCTGCTGCTGGCGGGCAGATGCTGCCAGTTCGACTGCTGCCACAGGGGAAGAAAGGCAGAGATGTACCCGCACCGGAGCCCTGGGCATGTCCAATAAAGGTGTAAATTTGTGGGGAGATTTGTTAGGAAGCATTTCAGCTGTGATGCCAACAGTGGCTTCTCTCCTGGTTCTGTGTGTTCTGGACAAGTAATGCAATGGTTGGCTCTGACAATTAAGAAGTAGATGTTATGTGGATGTTCAAATGTGTAGTGATGGTATTGTAATATATCCTCCCATAGTCCTCTTTCCCGTCCCCCTTGTAATAGCCTTGGTAGTCAGGGCATTTGAGGAGGGCTGGCTTGTGACCAGCAGGCAGGGTGTAACAACACCTGACCTCCAGTCAGGATGCAAGAAAATAATCTCCACCAATGGGCAGCAGAGAAAGAGTTGACTGACAAAAGTTTTAGAGGGGCTAAGGGTATAAAAGGCAGAGCGTCCTTTTTGTAGATAAGCACATGGCTGCTAGTCACAGAGACTCCCAATGCTGCAATTTTTCCTTATTCAGTCCTTTGTTAAGGTTTACTAAACCTTTAAAATTGTAAAAGTGAGAGTCATTTCTCACATGTGCAATGCTGTGGGCCATTTTCTTAGTCTGGTTTCCTTTGCTTGTGTCCCATCTGAGTGCTCAGCTGGGGTACAGGCTGTAGGTGCTTGGGGCACTCCTGGAGTTCCTCTTGGATCCCCTGAACAACAGGGTTTGGCCCATGAGAGGATTTTGTGCTGCTTGGTGACAGATGAGAACTTCCCAGGCTCTTTTGTGTTTGCTGTAGGAAAGGTTGGTTATTGCTTTTCATAAATTCACAGGCCAACATGGAGCGTTTGCTTTGTGATGTCAGGGCATGGTTGCCACATCGTCATAGTGGCATCAGAAGGTTGTCTTGGTGCACGGAAGGCCTGAGTGTCAGAGCAGCCCAAGGCCTTGCTCGCATCAGGAGAACCCTCCTGGTTTGAGCATTGGTCAGTGGGCAGCTGCACTCTGACAGGGCACTTGTTTTTCTAGTGTTGGAGAAAACTTGCACAGCACTGGGACAATGATCCACCATCTGGCCACAGCAGCTTTTGCTGCCTATGGTGTTTGTTTTTCCTCATATTACGTTGTACACTTTGCACGTAAGTAGAGTTTTCCATTCTACTTCGGTGTGGGATCTCAGTCTCTCAGAACTGGGGTGCAGGGTGAATCAGACCGCCCCTGGGGGGCTCGGGAGTCCTGGAATGTTGCCAGAAATGTCTGGTGGCTGGACTTTGATCCCACATGGGAGATGACATCAGTATGAGGACGGGAAGATTTCACTGGGGTGAATGGTGAAAGGACAAGTTAATTGGAGTGTGAGATACAGGGTTTAAGATCCCTGTACAGGGGGGTCTAGAGAGGCAAGATGGAGGTATTAGGGCGTGCCCTTCTCCTTCTTCTTCTTCCTCTAGGCCTCCATCTTCTGTGGTGGAGTTGGCACTCCGGGATTGGACCTTGCTAGGAGAACACTGGTTAATATGGGTAGAGAGAATTAGAGAAAAATGATAAATATTGTATACGTAACTCCGAGTATAAAGATAGACGACCGCCCCAGGGGCTCTCAGTGTGTGCCCATGGCTGACTGCTGAGCAGAACTCTGTCAGGCCAAGAGAAAATCTTTTAGATAAGCAATTAATAAACACCGAGACCGAGAACAAATCTGAAGCTTCCTCTCGTCCTTTCGAACCCGGGGGCCCAAGGCCATCTTTAGGCTTTTCCCAGACCATCTAAACAGCACCAAAATCCAACAACTGGCGTCCGCTGTGCGGGCTATCTCCCACCAAACCTTTCGGGGGGGGGAAAGCCCTGAAGAGCTGAAGAGCCAAGAGAACAGCACTGATAACTCCAGAGGAGGGAAGCCTGAAGAAAGAAAGAAGAAAAAGAAAAAACCGGCCGAGAGAAGCTGCAAAAATCAGCAGTCACTGAGAAATCCCATCTCTCAGCTTCTGCTGAAGACAGCTCGTAGCAGAGCAGCCTAGACTGAGACCAGAAAGGCGCCTCTGATCCATCTCTTGTAATCTGCTAGACGGAGAACAAGAGCCTCCAGACCACTCTGACGACAGATTCGGTAAGAAAGCCAAAATAATACTATGGAGGCCTCACTCTCCCAAGAACAATGAGAAATCTTATCCACCTTACAAAGTGTAGCAGAATTATATACAGAAGGAATCCCAAAGAAAGAATTAAAACAGCTGTTATTATGGGCAAAGCTTAATTATCCACTTGCAGAGACATGTTTGCTGTTCGAAGTGGGGTTTTAGCAAGAAATTAATAGGCATTTATATATTTTAGCAACAAAAAAAGATGAGACAGCGTTAAAGCTACTCTCGCCAGCAAGAATCATGTTACAAGGTATTTCAGTGCAGTCTAAAAGACTGGAAAAGCAGCGAGAAGCTACGGTACCCTCAGAGAAGGGGGCGGAGCAGCAAAGCTCTGAGAAAAAAATTGCTCTGGCTTTAAAAAGCCAGGGAGAAAGGGCTCTCGAAAAAAGAGAGCGGGAAAAAATATTAAAACCCCCGATCAAAAAATGCAACAAACCCCAAAGGCGTCCTGAAACTCCAGAGAGTGTGGAGGAGTCAGGAGCAGAAGGGGGGGAGCAAGAAGATAAGAGATCGGGGAGGGGGCCTGTTCGCGGTGAAAGCAGCGACGCGGCGGCGGCGGCAAGCGCGGGCAGCGCAAGTGAAGATGAAGAGACGCGCGCAGAAGGTGAAACTCGCAAAAACCGAAGTATAGACTCACACACGGGCGCGAGGGCGGCGAGCGCAGAAAGCGGGCTGAGAGAAAATGTGCAAGCTCAAAGAGCTGCCGCAGCGAGACGCAAGAGGCGCGCGGTTGTGACGTCAGATCCGGTGCGACAGTCAGCTCGAATCGCGGAGAGAGCCAGAGTACCGGCGGGAGAGGCGAACACAACGTCAGAGGAGGAGGGGTTAGACTCTGAGACAGACCGAGGGGCGGGAACCTCAGAGGTGAAACAGGGGGGAGACGATGACGTCAGCTTAGGAGACACAAGAAGCAGCTCAGAGAGTACGCATGCGCAAAAAGTAAGACGCAGGCGGACCCGAGCCCGGTCCCCTGTGACGTCGCGAGTGAGGAGGGGCCGTGTTAGAGATTCTACGTCCCGGGGCTCCACACCGTCTCCAGATCTGGTGCCTTTAGTTCAGAGCCTCAGAGTCCCAGTCCCTTCCCCTCACAGGGGACGCCGAGCAAGAAGAAGAAGTAGGGCAGTCGAGATTGCTCCGTCATCCGAGCCAAGGAAGCCAGTGACAGCGCCACCTAGTGGCAGGAGGGCGGAAGTGCACGACATGCCGAGTCGGCTCGGCGGAGCCACAGCACCATCTCGTGGCGAGACTGCAACAATGCAGCAATTTTTTCCAACAATATATAAAAAGAAAAGCACCTCAAAGAAGACAATGTTAACACGACAAAGAGATTATCCACCTGATCCACCGATCGTGAGATATTTTCTAAACAACACACAGGCAAAGCTAAAGAGAGATCCTTTAGTTTTAGTCAGAAACCCAGAAACAAGTCAAATAGAGAGTCCTTTCAAACTAATCTCTTAAAGAAAGAGTTTCGCTTGTATCTCCACAGATCGAAGTCTGAAGTAGGTGTCAGCACAGCACGTGAAGCCATTCCAAACACGAGAGCACGAGAACGCTGATCCAAGAAACAAAGAGACGAGTACTCAGACAGAAGTCGAGACTCAGACTGCGAAAAACGACCCAGAAGAGAAATAAAAAAGAAACTAAAGACCTTAAGGAGTTTTTCACACAGAAGCGAAGTAATGAGTTTCATAATGCTTATGTGCATCGTTCTTTCATTCATTGCAGTAAGCAGTGGGAGAGATTTGCCTGTTAGTCAACCAAAGCAAAATGTATGAGAAGCTTTAGCTCGAGCAGCGAATTTAGATAGTATCTGCCTGACACATTCAAGACCAAGTAAACCGTTTTCAGCATGCATAGTTAGATTGCCAGTAGACCAATGGCCAGTTCCAGAGCACTCTGCAATTAACATTTCGCAAGTCATTAAAAATCCTATAAAAGAGTGGTGTGCTTAAACACACCTGCTTCCTGTAGCTTCTACAGAACCTCAAGAATTAGAGATTTTTAAGTCCATGACAATGAGACTCTGCATGCAGTTTGAGGCTCCGAAAGTCACAAAAGTGAAAACTATTAATTTGACTCCCACTCATGAATTTTATAAGAATGCCTCAGCTTAGTGTAAATATACAAAGAGAACTACCAAAGAATCGATCCAAGTTCCGGTGCAATTGCCGCAGAGTCTGTTCTTAATTTGCAGAGACAGAATTTGGCACAGCATTCCTGCTAATGCCATGAGAAGTCCATGCAACATTAGAGAAATTTCAATGCTATCACCTGATTTAAACATGTTAAGAGAGAGAAAGCACAGAAAAAAAAAATCAATACAGCAATATGCAGCAGATTGCAATGATGAAATGTTTTCTTGGGACAAGAAAACGAGTATTGCTACAGCAATCTTCTCACCTCAGACAGCATCAAGAGTAGCCTTAACTCAGATCGACCACATGAGTTGTTAGTTGAGCAAACATGCGCGGTCTGTGTCTGTCACATTAGATGACATGTTAAAAGACGTCAGTAGTGTGAAACAAGCGACTCTTCAAAATAGAGCAGCAATCGATTATCTATTGCTCGCTCATAGACATAAGTGTGAAGAGTTCGAAGAGATGTGCTGCATGAATCTCTCAGATCATTCAAAGTCAATTCATGAAAATATCAAAAATATAAAAGACAGCATAAATAAGCTTAGCGAAATCACAAGATCATAGATCGATCAACTGGCAAAATTCTTTGACATCTCTCCCATTTAGAGAAGAATCTTAAAAATAAAGTTTTATGTTTTAATAGTTCTCCTAGTCCTCATACTTGTTGTCCCATGCATATTTGCATGTTTAAAACATGCAATGAATCAGATGGCGAAAAAGATCTTTTTAGTGCAAACAGAAGGGGGAGATGTGGGATCTCAGTCTCTCAGAACTGGGGTGCAGGGTGAATCAGACCACCCCTGGGGGGCTCGGGAGTCCTGGAATGTTGCCAGAAATGTCTGGTGGCTGGACTTTGATCCCACATGGGAGATGACATCAGTATGAGGACGGGAAGATTTCACTGGGGTGAATAGTGAAAGGACAAGTTAATTGGAGTGTGAGATACAGGATTTAAGATCCCTGTACAGGGGGGTCTAGAGAAGCAAGATGGAGGTATTAGGGCGTGCCCTTCTCCTTCTTCTTCTTCCTCTAGGCCTCCATCTTCTGTGGTGGAGTTGGCACTCCGAGATTGGACCTTACTAAGAGAACACTAGTTAATATGAGTAGAGAGAATTAGAGAAAAATGATAAATATTGTATACGTAACTCCGAGTATAAAGATAGACAACCGCCCCAGGGGCTCTCAGTGTGTGCCCATGGCTGACTGCTGAGCAGAACTCTGTCAAGCCAAGAGAAAATCTTTTAGATAAGCAATTAATAAACACCGAGACCGAGAACAAATCTGAAGCTTCCTCTCGTCCTTTCGAACCCGGGGGCCCAAAGCCATCTTTAAGCTTTTCCCAGACCATCTAAACAGCACCAAAATCCAACACTTCGGTAAGGGTGTATCCTAACCTGGCTTTTGGATGTCTTCCTGCTCTTTCTTGGTGGCTGAGTTTCTGATTTTGAAACAGAAAGAGCATTAGAGTGCCAGTGGTTTGGTAAAGCTCCTGTCAAGAGGTTCAGCTAAAAAGGGGGTGTCTGTAGCCACAGGAGCAGCATTTACAGGGCAACCTGCAGGGCATCCGTTCCCTCCACAGGGGAGTCTGTGGCAGCAGAGTCTGTCATTTCCTCAGGTTGCTGGGACAAGCAAGACAGCTTTGAAAATGCAGACTGGCAGAGCTTCAGGGAAGGCCTTCTAAAAACTCTGCAGTTGTTCCCAGAATTCGGAGAAAGCTTATTTCTTTTTAAATTTTGTCATTAAAGGATTTGACTGTCTAACTTAATAACCTTTTACTGAGTGCAAAAATAGTTATTTCCTTTGAAAGGAAGTGCAAACTCTAAAGCAGTGAGTGTCTGCTCCTGAACCCTAGAGGTGCTGCTGTGCTCTTCCACAACAGAACTGCCACAGCTCAGGGGAATTTTGGGAAGCTTTTCTGGGCAACTGTTTCCTGCAAGTTAATGAGAATTAGTGCATGTATCTGATTGGAAAAAAAAAAAAGAGTACCTGAAGGAGAGGATTTCAGAAGCTGTTTTATGTGTTTGGTAGAACAGGAGCATTGAGTGTTAAAGGACAATTTGCATTTTCTTGATCATCTTTGTATTCATTTACTGGCTACACAGGCTGAAGTGTAGGAACAGCCAAGAATATTGTCCTGATCCCTTGCTGGCTGTGTGAATGGAATGTGTCTCCTGGAGGGATGTTGTGAAACGGGAAATCGTACCTGTTTGGGTTGACTTGTTCTGTTGAATTCAGAGGGCCAGGCAGTTTTCTGACAGCAGCTGGTTCATTTTCCCTTCCCACTACAGGTCACCTGAAGCGTGTATTCAGCAGTGCTGAAGATCCTGAGGTGAGTGAGAAAGGAACATTTCATGTTCCTGGTGTTTAGGAATTGTAGAGCAAGCTGGGAGCTTGGCCAGTAGCAGTAGAGTGTAGAGGGCCAGCTAGGAAGGCTGAAAGAAATCCATTTCCATGCCTGAAACAAAAGTAACAAAGGCAGCTATAGATATTTTTAAATTTCCTTCTCAGAGTTTGAAGAACTAAAACATAGCTTTGAAAAGAGAACAATGCTTGCAGACAGCAGATAGGAAAAATTTAATTAAGACCGTTTTGCTGTACAGTTGAATTAGATAATTTTAATTTAAACAGAGTGACTTAGAATCCTATTCCTATCAAATTTTATGATATCTACTTGGAACATGAGGTGGTAGAAAAGGAAGGCCATTTTGCAATGGTGCCTGCGTTATCTGAAGTGCAATGGGCACCTTTGTGGCTGGGGAGCTGCGTGGGCCCAAAGGACGCAGGGCTAGCGGCCGTGAGCAGCTGAAGATGAGGCAGCGTGGGGCCAGGGGGCCAAGAAGGCCAAGGGCACGGTGGCTGTGCCAGCAGCAGTGGGGCAGCAGGAGCAGGGCAGTGAGCGTGGCCTGTGCTGGGCAGCGCTGCGGCCACAGCTGGAGTGCTGTGTGCAGCTGTGGGCCCTGGGAAGCAGAAAGTCATGGAGGGGCTGCAGCGTGTGCAGAGAAGGACAGGGGAGCTGGGCAAGGGGGGGCAGCACAAGGCCAGTGAGGAGGTGCTGAGGGAGCTTTAGCCTGCACAATGGGGGCTCCTGAGGGACCTTCAGGCAGACTTCCATAGATCCCTGCCTTAGATCCATAGAGCCAATGCTCAGCACAAGGGCTGCTTCCCTGCCAAACATCTCTTCACTGCATCCAAGTGCTTTAGACACTGGAGTAGGTAACACTTTCATATTTTGTTTGTTTATTTGTTTGTTTGTTTGCTAGAAGGAGAAGCCTTCTAGCCTGTAATTTCTCCTTCTCCAGGGAGCTTTTTCTCCATCTTTCCTGCCCTTTTCCAGCACTGGCAGAAACACATCACTTTCACGGTAACGGCTCCCGTGTCTTTTGGCAGCCCAGGGAATCAGTGTGTGTTGTGTTTGGGAATTGAGCAGGAAATCAATGCCCTTGCATTCCAGCTGGTGCTCAGAGATTAGAGGAGCTGGGATGGGCTGGGCTGTATTTCTGATTCCAGCCACTTCAGCACCATCACTGTGGCCAAGGGCAAGAGAAGAACTTGCCCGAGCACAGGTGCACGAAGTGTGCAGTGCTCTGGGTCTAATTGCATTTCATAAGGACCCATATGCTCCAGATTCCCCAAGTGTGTGGGTTACTGAAGCAACAGGAGAGCAAGTTCAGGATGGCTGCTGATCGGGGCACTGCTACCGAGTGTTGATGTGTGTAGTGACAGAAAGGACAGTGTTGATTCAGGGTGACCCCCATGTGGTGAATAATGTGCTTTGACTCTATGATTTAAAATGTTAAACAAATGCTTTTTTAAGCTATGTTATATTACACTAGTACTGTATTAAAACTATACTAAAGAGATATTATACTATAAAGCTACTAAAGAAAAACTCGTGACTGTCTCCAGAAAGTCATGACACAGCTTTTATCTAATTAGCTAGTCAAGCTAAACAAGTATCGCTAAAATCCAATTAACAAATCACTTCCATTAAACAATCACTAGAACACATTCTACATGTACTAAACAACAAGAACAGCCAGTAGAGATAATAATTGTTTTCTCT